>NW_020954652.1:17306277-17359177 GCF_900497805.2 Vombatus ursinus
ATAAGCTATTACTAAGAAACTACATTACTCATAATATAATGTACTCATTGTTTGTTTTATTCATTTTTTAAACTCAGTTAATGTACAATTTATATTTTCATAATCCTGAAACAATAGTTTCAACAAAGGAAAATCTTAAATGCCACAGAAACAAATATTCTTAACTTTTCATACATAAGAACAATTGATTGCTTTCCATTTTCTCCAGTTCTGCTAAGGTAGCAAAAATGGAAGTAAGATAATGATTATCCTCGCTTCCCTTTGTGGGGGAACTTTGCATTAAACAAGCATAATTCAGCTAAAATACTGTTTTAAAAAACTTACCAGTATGCACATCCCTCATAAATGTGTTCCTGATGTGAGAAAAGGCATTTTAAATATAAACCTTGGAGTGAGAATGTATCACAGTAGTTTGAAGCTGCAAATCCATTTCAAGTAGCTGCAATATGAGAATGTAGAGACAGAATAATGAGACCCTGAGAACGTGTCTAAAAATGTGATGCTGCATTCCTAACATCTATTGCTGAGGATTTCTCACAAAGTTCAAGGTGCATTTAAAATGGATGATGGTGCCGCAACTCCATTGCCTTTTTCTGCAATCTGTGACTGGGCTTGGATTCTTTTCTTCTAGGTGGCATTGATAAGACTTTGAGCCATTTAAATGAGTGGTTGTAATGTTAGCTACTTGGGTTGTAATCCAATCTCAGGTACTTCATTGCTTTGTGACTCTGGACAAGTCACCTGACCTCTGTGTGCCGTAGTTTCCTCAACTATAAAATGCAGCTCATAATAGCTCCTACTTTTTGGAGTTGTTGTGAAATATCAAATGAGATTATATGTGTGATATGATTCACACAGTGCCCATAATTTGGTGAGTGTTTAACAAATGCTTATTCCCTGCCTCCTCCATTTTTCATTCTCCTATGCAAAAATTTTTCCAGTTGCTTACAAGCTATATTTGCCTGTGTATGTATCTGGGCCTCCTTGAAGAAATTTTCAGGCAGTTTTTTTTTTCCAGGTAATGGGGATTGGTGTATTTGCAAATTTATATTAAAATTGACCTCCACGCTACTAGACTTCCATGCTGCAATTAGCTCTGCTTAACAAGGAAAATTTATTTCTTTAATAACTTGGTCTAAGAGGGAAATAGACACATCTGAAAATGAAATGTAACAACTATGGACAAACCTATCTTCAAAAATGCGTTATATTTTCTTGGTGTTCCGTTTTGTTTGAAAAATATGAGATTCAAAATAGTCTTTTACAGCAAAGGCTTTAGGCATTAAAAACCTAGAAATATAGCTATATAACTCATTCTGAACATCCCTCTACTTTCTATGATACAAGTTTTGCAGGTACTGCCAAATAAGAAATCACTTGGGTTCCATTTTTTAAGATTGAATTGTGACCTTTTCCTTCATATCTTCAATCATTTTCTAAAAATCATGACCATTAAATCCATGAGCTAAATGTTGTCTTTTAGAAGGAAGGACAAAAACATTTATTAAGAGCCTACTATGTATCAGAAACCATGCAAAGCACATTACAAATTATCTCATTTGATCCTCAGAACAACCCAAGGAGATATTTTGGTCCCCATTTGATAGCTGAGGGAACTGAGACAGAAGATAAGTGGTTTGCTCAAAGTCACACAATTAGTAAGGGTCTAAAAATGAATTAAAAAGAACTTCAGTCCTCCTGAATCCACACCGAGTTTTTGTCCACAGTACTTCTTGTTTTTGTTTTGTTTTGTTTTTGTTTTTAGGCAATTGGAGTTAAGTGATTTGCCCAGGGTCACACAACTAGTAAATGCCAAGTGTCTGGTCTGAGGCTGGATTTGAACTCGGGTCCTCCTGAGTCCAGGGCCGGTCCTCTATTCACTGTGCCACCTAGCTGCCCCTCCACTGTACTTTTTATCTCTATGGTGCTGGAGAATGTTAACTCTTTGAGGACATCTTTGTCTCTAAACCTCCAGGACCTTGGACAGTGCCTCGTATTTGGTGGAGGAGGGTACCAGGTAGAATTCAGACTTGCAATTTCAAAGTTATACAAAACCACTAGTGGGGAACCTCCCTCATATTTGCAGTTGTTCTTCAATTCCTGTTATTCAGTGGTACCTACAAAAGTTTAAGCAATTTTCTCAGGCTTTCATAGCCAGTATGTATTATTGGTGGGATTTGAACTACCTACCCTTTTGTCACCTTTTCAAACATATCTGTCACATAGCAGGCACTAAAGAAACTTGTTGAATTGAAGTCTCTGAATTCTTTTTTGAAAGAATTTTTTTTTTACTTATAGCAGCTCTTCTTGTGGTGGCTAAGAATTGGAAATTGAAGGTATGCCCATCGATTGGGGGAATAGCTCAACAAGTTGTGGTATATGAATGTGATGGAATTGTGCAGTAAGAAATGACAAGCAAAATATTCTCAGAAAAACTTGGAAAGACTTTCATGAATTGATGCACAGTGAAGTGAGCTGAATCAGAACATTGTACACAGTAATTACAATATTGTACAATGAACAATTGTGAATGATTTAACTATTCTCATCAATACAATGATCCAAGACAATCCCAAAGGACTCATGATGAAAAGTGCTATCTATCTCCACAGAAAGAACCAATGTCATCTGAATACAAACTGAAGCATATTATGTTATCTTTCTGTCCTTCTTTCCTTTTTTAAGTTTTCTTGAACAAAATGACTAATGTGAAAGTGTTTTACTTGATTGACCACAAAAATGTACTTTTTTTTTTTGCAATTTACTCTGGACACTAGGATGAACACTAAAAAGCCAGATCATAAATGTCAACAAGGCAGGACTGGTCAGAGTCAACTTCTATGCCTTGAAAGAAATCTGTGTCATACTGAGGCATGGATAACAGTGATTGTGGTTGATGGCCAAGTTTTGGGTGCTGGAGTAGATGATGCAAACTCCGAGAGATCAAGCAGATATTAAAGAGCAAGACAGTGTACGAGTCCAGAGGTTTGACTTTTGGGTGGGCAAAACTTGAATAATCTTGATCTAATCCAAGAATCAGAATAAATTCATGAGTCAAACCCAGGAAAAATCTGAAAGACCTAAGAGATATGATCAATGCAATGATCAGTCATGATTCCAGAGAGCCAAGGAAGAATACTACCTACCTGTTGACAGTGCAGTGATGGGTTGAATATGAAGAACAAGACACCCATTTTTGAAAATGGCTAGTGAGGGATTTCATTTCATTTGTCTATATCTATTCACTATGAGCTTTTGGGAGGGATAAGAGAGGGAGGAAGGGAAAATAAACACTTATTTGGAAAAAAAGTTTAAAGATGTGAAGGAAGGATAGAAACCATGAGTCTAGGCCAAGTACAAAGAGCTGAGGTTAGGTGCAGAATACAACTGAGACTGAGAGGTCCAAGCAAACAGCCTGGTATCACTTGATTTCTATATGCTCAAGGCAAGGATGACAGTCTTGATATCTGGAATAATCCTTTTCCACAGAGATAGTATGCTTCCTGTTGGTACTGGAATCAACCTTCAAGCAGAAGTTACTTGGGGTTTCTAATCATAAATAACCAATACAATCTGCTCATAATGGAGGATGAAGGACTGAAGAAAAAGATAGTTCTTCACAGCTAGGTACAGATTCCATGCCTGTTTAACATTTACAGAAAAATGCAATGGAAATGAAATCCATATCTCAACTATTTTACAGAATCGCAGAATATCTTACTTGGATGGGGTCTCAATGGCCCAATGGACCACTCCATAACCAAGAGTGGATAACTACTACAAACTACCCACCAAGTAGTCAACCAACCTCTTCTTGAAAACCTGTGAACTAGGACACACTGCCACCCATTCCACTTTGGTATATCTCTACCTCCTAAGAAGTGTCTTTGTTTTGATTGTTGTAATTTTATTTTTTTCCCCTCAGACACAAAGTTCCTTCTTTGCAACCCCTGGTCATAGATTCATAGATAGAAGGAGACTTCTAAGATTTTAGACTACATTTACCATTTTAGAATTGAAGAAATTTCAATATTTCAAGGCTAAGAAACTTGTGCAAGTATATTGAAGTTGTAAGATGTACCTCAAAAATTTGAATCCTGACCCTTTAATGTTGACATCCAGCCACTGAACCTTTGACTCCTCGTTCTTTCTTCTCAAGCTAAACAGAACAAATCTAAGTCTTCTTCATGTCACCTGTTCAGATATATTAAGACAACCATTACTCTCCCCCAACCCTAGCCTAGCCTTTTCTTTACTATGAAAAACATGGCCAATTCCATCAACCCAATTTAACATGAGATTTATTAAAAACACTTCACCATTCTAGTGGACATGCCCTAGATACTTTTGGAATTATTGAGGGCTTTTCCTAACTACTATGCCCAGAGCTGAATTTAATACTCCATATGTTGACTGGCCATTAAAGAATATATTGGTTCCTTAAAAATGTTATTCCTAGAAAATGTGACCCTGACATGACACTAGCTTTTTGGTGTGCCAAATCACCCTGATGACTCGTAATGAGTTTGTAGGTCACTAACACTCACAGGTGTTTTTTTCCAGACAAATGACTTCTAGCTGTTCTTCACCACGTACTTATTTTTTATTCAAGAAAATACTGTTTAACTTCATAAATTTTTATATTATTAACTTGGCACAATGGTATAGTCTGTCAAGGTATTTTCCGATCATAACTCTGACATTCAATATGGTAACTCTCTCCAAGATTTTTGTAATCTGAAAATTTGATATTTATCTATACTTTTTTCCAAGTTATTGGTTAAAAACGTTTAAAAAAAACATAAAGTTGCAGCTAGGTGGTGCAGTGGATAGAGCTCTGACCTTGGAGTCAGGAGGACCTGAGTTCAAATCTGGCCTCAGACACTTTATACTTCCTAGCTGTGTGACCCTGGGCAAGTCACTTAACTCTGATTACTTCACAAAAACAAAACAAAACAAAACAAAAAACATAAAGAACTAAACAAAGATCTCTATGACATACCATTAGGTACTTCATTCCAAGTTGCTATGTGAAGTAAATATCTCTTGGAACTGTAATTAGACATTGTTCTGAGATTTGATTTCATGTATCATTGTCTGAATTTTCATGAAACCTATAATTCAAGAGGAATGTCATGTACTGCCCGAATGGAGGGTGATCTGAGAACTGATAAACATGGATTTCTGTTCCTGGGAAAAGTTGAGAGGATGACCTTGCATAGACACTGATAGGATCCTTTTGACTCAGTTTCCCATTGTACTATTTCCTTTTTGAACAGGAAAATTCCCCTTTCAATCTTAAACTTTCTTTCTTGCTTTTCCTTTTATATTCCTCCAGTGGACTTTTATTAAAGCTTACCAATTTTTAGGTCCATCTCATCATATTTCTTAATCATGTTCTAGCCTAACATTTTACTGCATAGTCTACTTCAATTTAGGTGACTTTGCCACTCATTTAGCTAAAGAATTGAATTCTGTTGAATCATTTCATGCTAGCTTCAGTTCAGCTTATTCTCCAAGTAGGTGAAATCTAATTCTACTAGAACACTATGTCTATTTTCTTCCAGAAAGTGGAGAAAGATGTGTATTGTTTGCAGTTAATCTTAATACTAGCTGCAAACCCCCCAAATCCACCAAAGTGTTTTAGCAGTTGCTGTAATTTGGAAATGTATAGTGAAGATATTACTTTTCAATTGGAATTTTTGTTCTCTGGTTTGTAATGTCATAAATTTTTACAAACCAGGGAAAATATTTCCTTTTTTTTCCTCTCCGTTTTTAACTCTACAGTCTCTAACCTAGCCAGGGTTGTGAAGGCCAGAGAAAGAGAGAACCTCACGTTTTTTTTTTCCTTCTTATTTCCCACTGAAAGCCTAATAAAAAGTTGGTGAGAGTCCCTGTTTAATATTAATGACATCTAGGAGAGCTGTTTTGAGACTTCAACATTCTAATCTCTCTATGCTGTCTCATAGCAGTTTTTTATGGGTGACAAGGTGTTCGCTTCCAAAGTCCTGCAAGGTAAGCGGACGTTGTGTGCACTAGAAAACTCCTGATGTGGAAGTCTCATCAAGCCCATAACTGCTTATGTCACCCCTTTCTTGGGGTCTGTCAAATCTTTACTTCCTTTTCTGGTTATTCCCTACAAGAGGGGTGTCATAAGAGTGCCCATGGTCAATCTCTTTTTTTTTTCTTCTAAGCTCTAGTTTTTTTTCTTCTAAGCTCAGTTTTTACCACGTGCAGCTGGCAATAAGCAAAGGTCTTGTAATTATCTGGACAAATTTGTTTCCACAATTATACAAACTGAACTCTACTACTCAAGTTGTGGAGATAAACTGGCAGGTTTTTCTTGTCCAAAGTTTTAGTAGCTTGCCTAAGTGGGAGTTAGCAAGAGGCCTGTTTTTTTTCTAATCCCCTGGCTTTTGGCAACACTCGTGCTGGGCAAAATTGTTACTTATCTCTGCCTCTTCTACATGCCCCTCTTCTTTTGTTCTTGCACAAATGAGAAAGAATCAAATTTTTTGCTTGGTACTTTTTTCTCCTTATCCTTTTTGAGTTTGGAAATTTAATTCTCTGATCAGTTCACCACCGACTAACCATTGAAAGAGTCCAGTCTGACTCAAGATCTGACAACAGTCTGAATTCAGGCTTCCATATTAGATGGTGGGCTCATCCAATGATAGCCATGAGGGTGAAGGATCCCTTTGAGGTTGCCAGAATTGCTAAAAAGAAAATCCTGGTTCAGTTGTTCCCCTGGCCAATTAAAGGCAAACTCAGGAAATAAGACAAAAGGGATATATTGGTACCCCAAGGCATCAAACAGTTAGTGGGGCCAGCCTAACAAGACCTATTCTTGCTGAAGACATGTTGATTCCAGCTGGTTGTCTTTGTGAATGTTCAATATCTATTCCTTTAATATTTTCTTTTAAAACATTGTTAGTGATGAAAGTCCAAATTCACTAAGATTTGTTTTGACTATTCTATCCTCTTCAATTTTTTGAAAATCAGACCATAATCTGAATTTAGCAAGAAGGAGTAAAAGAAAGAGAATGATTTTATGGGTAGAGAACACTATAAAAATGTTAAACTTTTTATTTCACCTCAACATTGGCAATGCCCATCATTCGTCATCTTTTTCAACCTGTAGGATGTTATGTGGAACCACAGAATAGTTTTGATTTGGCTTACAGTAAGTGCTTAGTAACTATTTTTTGACTTACTGATTTGGGGAAACCTTTCATATGATTAATAATTTGTAAAGGCTTTATAAAAGTATTGATTTGACCTTTTCAATATTGGGTATCACCTTTTGACTATCTTGATGAAGCTTTTTACGAGTTTACAAAATATTTATGTTAATATTCATTAGTATTATTGGACTATAATATTTTTCTTTGCTATTTACATCACTGGGCTAGGTGTGTAGATGATATTTGAGGAAGAATTTGGTATAATTTTTCCATTTTACAAGAATTTAATATGTAGGATATGTATTAATTGCTCTTAAAACATTTCTTAGAATTCACTAGTAAATCCATTTGGACCATGGTTTGTTTTTTGCTTGTTTGCTTTTACAGAGGTAGGAGTATTTTCTTTATGGCTTTCTCAGTAGAATTTTCCAAGTTTGGTTTCTTATGTATATTTCCTATTGTTCTAACTTGGGCATTGTATATTATTGTAGTTCACCATTTTCCCCTGTCTAAATTATGCAGAGTAAGTTCTGATAATTCTTACTTATTTCTTCATGTCATTTTAACTTTGGTAATCTGATTTTTCCCCTTTATTTTTTCATGATATTGCCTATGTTTGTCACTTTTTTGTTGTGTCAAATAACCAGCTTTTAGTTCTATTTATCATTTATATAGTCTTTTGTCTTCTATTTTATCTATTTATCCTCTAATATTAAAGATTTTCTCTTTTGTGTCTATTTTGGAGTTGTATATTTGATGATATGCTTGTTTTTAAAATTGTATGCTAAATTAATTAATTCTCACTTTTTATGTATTTTTAAATTTTTGTTTCCAAATGAACATTTTTCTTTATAAGAATGACTTCAGCTAAATGCCAGAAAATTTGTTTTCTCATTATCAAGATATTATATACAAACTTTGAAAACTTAAAGTGCTATGGAAATATTAGCTATTATTTTCATTCTGTTTCACAACTGTTAATTGTTTCTATTATTTAGAATCCGCTCTTTATTCAGGGTTTATTAAATCTTTTTTTATGTCCATATCTATTGTTGTCTTCCTTGTATTTATTAGTTGTTATGTTACTACCACATGATTTATAAAAGGTCATCTTAAGTATTTCTGCTTTTTATATTGACTTATAATTTCTCTATCATGTCAAAAATGGTGTGTGTGTGTAAACATATAAATGTATATATGTATATTTATATAATTGATTTGGCACTGTTTTGAGAAATTTGTATTCTTTACTATTGCTGTTTTAAAAAATGCATGTCTTTCTGCTCCAAGTTCTCTAATAGTTTCTGTTCTATATTTTCTTTTTAAAACCTCTTGTTGACATATTTATGCATCTCTGAGAGAAAAAAAATTATAGTCTTTGCCAATTATCATGTGCCATCTGTGACTTTTTTAATTCAATTACTTTCTTTTATGACTTTAGATAGTATGCCATTTGGCATATATATGTATAATAATACTAGTTCATAATCTGTGGCTCCTTTGAATATAATGTAGTAAGTATCCTTTTTTTCTTAATTTTGTGAATTTTATTTTTGGTTTGGCTGATGTATTTAAAATTCCATCTTTTTAGATTCAACTAATGTATAATACATTTGGCTCCAGTCACCTCATTTTTATTTTCTATGCCTTTATTGTTTACATAAGATTCTTTTATACTGAAAATCAGTTGTTGTTGTTAGGTATTCTACCACTCTGATCTTGAGTTGTTTGATAATTCACATTTAAAGTTATGGTTTAGGCTTGATTTTCCTCAGTTATTTTTTTTATGTTGATTTTATTTCCTTCCTCCATTTAAATCAGCACTTTTCCTTTATAGCATTTGTTTATACTGCATTTCTACAAGTATGTTCCAATAGGCAGCCTTCCCACTGACCCTAATGTTTACCTATCCCATCCTTTAATGAACTAAAATCATTAAGTTTCCTTCTTTCTTTTAATATTGAATTTTCATCTATTTGTGTCATCTCATCCTTGGGGCCTTTTTTTAGCCTAAAGAGTTGAGCAAGTCATTCAAAAACTAGTTTTTATTTAATATACAATACTATTCATTTGCTATGCCCTTTCCCGAGAAATTTCCATTTTCTTTATTCTCCTTGTTATTTCCCTTCCATTCCAGTCTGTTCTGAATTTTATCTTTCGATTTATGACTTTTACACTCTTTCTGGTTCCTTCTTATATATTTCTGTGTCTCTCATGAAAACAAGTAAAGCTTCTCAAGTACCATATTTAACTATTTTTCCCTCTCTACTCATTCCAGTATTATTGTAGATCTTTGTAGATATTAATCCGTCCTTCCTGTTTTCTTCAGTTCCTTACTCTTAGAAATATCAGTTCAAGGAGGAAAACAATTACATCAAATACTTTGCTTTCACTCTCATCTCCCATAAGCATTAGATTTGTTAAAGACTAAAGTAATTATGGCCAGAGGCATATAACAGACTCTCTGCTATCACTTTCTTTCAATCTTTCCTTTCACACAATTTTTCACTGTTCTTTTTTTTAAAAAAAAGAAACTGGTAAATTTTTAGAGGGTTAGAGAAACTGGTGCATGGAATATTAATTTAGTTCTTCCTCTTTTTCTTCTCTCATATATCTTTAAATTCCTATAAATTTTCACCCAACTTTGTTGATTCTTTCACTTTTTTCTTTTTTTTTAGTGCACAGATCTGTCAATCAAGTGGTGAATTAAATTTAAACAATGAAAAACCAAAAGATAATATAATTTATTTTTAAAAGCTAATTTTTGTTATTTGGTTTAATAAAACTTGGCTAAAAAAACACTGGTGGATGGTAGTAGGGAAAATGCAACAGACTAAAGGTTCAATTCAATAATAGTAGAGGAAACCACTTGACTCATCAGATATATTACTGTAGGGGATACATTAAGGGGAAATATAATTTGTCTCACCTAGGGAGAGTGAGTCCAGAGTCTCCCTAGAGTTTTGAAATAGGTATGCTTTCCTTATGCCTCTTCAGCATCTTATTCCACTTTCTCCTTTATTCTCCTCATGAGTTTTTGGGCATATTTCTCCACCATTTCCCAGAAGTCCTTTCACCCTGGAATGGTTAACCATTCAGGTTTACCACATTCTTTATTGTTTCCTTTCACTGTACCTGATTCAATGGACTTCTTTTTTTTTCTATTCTTCACATATATGGATACCTTTGCTACCCCTTCCTTTTTGTCATCTTCCTTTTATGTCTTATGTTCCCCCATTACAATGTAAGCTCCTTGAGGGCAGGGACTATCTGTTTATATTTGTATCCTTGGCACTTGACACAGTGCCTGGCACATAACACTTAGTAACTGCTTGATGTCTTCACATGACTTTTAACATTGAAGCTCTTCTTCTGACACCATATGGATCCCTTTAATGCCCCTGACCTGTGAAATAAGTGCTACTGTATTATTATTATCATCACCATTTTATAGATGAAAACAGATTATGACATGAAATTTTTCTGGAAAAATCTTCATAGAAATTAGAGGTTTTCAATAGTATAAAGGGCTATCTCAAGAAGTGTTGGTTGCACTATCCTTGGAGAGAAGTATTCAGTTAGAGGCTGACTGTCCACTTGTCATGCATGCTGTACTAGGGATTCCTTTCACATATAGGATGGATTAGATAGTGATTGATGTCCCATCCAACTCTCAAATAATTTGATTCTGTGACACCCCACTTAATCAGTACCTGAGGTAAGATCTGACCCTAATGATTCCTTACTAGAAGCCAAATAGTCTGTCTGGTATATAACCCCAACCTTGACAGCAGTAGACTGGGTGGCTATGTACCCAATTAAACTTGGTGTTTAAGCTGGCCAAAATGGTTAGATAACATTCAGCTGCTTTAGCCACCTCAACTACAGGTATGAGTTAATCTTTTGAAATGATGGTCTAACAATTTCCCATTGTCACACCTTAACACCTAAATAGATAGGGATATAAACAATCCAGCTGTACATAGAATGTTAGGCTGAATCTTTACATGTGTAGTCAAAATCAGATATAATCCAAAATTCAACATACCCCATTTTCTGTGACTCATCAAAATAGCTCTGCAAGTAGTGCAAATAGTTGTGCAAGGAACTGTGGCATAGTGGATAGAGTTCTAGACTTGTAATCAGGAAGTCCTGGCTCCAAATCTCACTTCAGGCTTTATGGCCCAGGCCAAGTCAGTTAACTTCTCTGTCTTGATTTCCTCATCTGTAAAATAATGATACTACTACCACATACCTCACTAGATTGTTGTAAGGATCAAATGAGATAGAGCATGTAAACACTGAAAATTTTAAATCATAATATAAATATCAGCTATTAAGTAACTGCATGATATCCATTTCCTAGTTTTCCAGGATGGTTCTCCAGAATAGTACCCTCTAGTTATTTTTTTTTCTGGACAGAGACTGAGCATATACTTTTAGGGGTGCTGCTTCCATGTCTGCTACTGAATCTTGAAGACATGGGCACAGAAACAAGTTAGTCATTCCAATGAGCCCAAGAATCAAACCATTGGTTTGGTTGAATAGATTGATAGTTTGACGGAAGTGATTGTCTAACTAAATTTGCCAATCAAACCAACTAGTAAGGAATGATATTTCCATTATCAATATTCTTTTCAGATATCAAGATTGTCCATTCTATTATGTTTATTTGCATTGCTAGGCTATATCCTACTACTAAAGAAAGATAAACTATGTTATATTCATCTGTTATGCTCAAGCACTACACAATCTATTCTTAAGAGACTGGGAGTTTAAAAAAATGTGTTGAATTGAATTAAACCAGGCAAATGTGTGATCAGAACTAGCTATTAATTTTATTTACCTGCATTTTAAGATGGGGAGATGAGTGATCTTGGGTTTGTGATTTCATGAATGTGGGGGAAATCATAGTTGTGGAAATACTTTATACCACTAATGCTTATCAACAATTCTTCTACAACTTAAAATCTTAGAGATTTTCCTGGTGGCATTGAGAAGATAAATTATTTGACCATGCTCATACAGCTAATTTGTTGGAAGTAGGATTCAAACCTATATCTTACTTATTTTAAGGCCAGCATTCTGTTCAGCACACCATGTTGCTTCTACTACCTTTACTACAGAAAAACAAAATGAGATACAATAAAAGATTCTGTAGATGTTTAGAAGTGTCTCTGAATATCTATGGTGTGTGTGTGTGTGTGTGTGTGTGATTGTGCACTCAGAATTCATCACTTCTCTCATAGGAGAGAGATAGTATGTTCTGGTATCTTTCCTCTGGAATCATGGATGTCCATTGTTCATAAGTTGTCTTTACAATGTTGATATTACGAAAATTATTCTTCTTGACCAGCTTATTTCCTTCTTCATCATTTTATGAGTGAGATTCTTCTTATAGAAACTATATCTATCAATTTTGTATATATTTGCAAATAATGATAACACAACCCATAAAAGAGAATGTCATTAAGAGAGGTATATTATCCCTATGAGGAAGTTGATACATCTGTTCTGGTTGGACCATATCTAGAGTACTAGGTTCAGCTTGAATACCACATTTTAGTAAAGCCAGTGATAAGCTGGAATATCTTGAGAATCTTTCAATCAAGATATGGCTCATCTAGGTTATAGTAAATTTAGATTGTTTAAAGTTTTGTTCTGTCTATAAGACAATAAACATTTATTTAGCATCAACTATATATGGTAAGAATTGTTCTTGGCTTTAAAGATATAATGTTAAAATGAAGGAGTGAGAAAAAAAATAAAATGAAGGAATCTCTTCCATCATGGAAATTACATTCTCCTGGTAGGCAAATATACAACATGAACACAGGTAAGTATGTGGAAATTGTGAAAACAAAACTGGGGATGGTGGCACATGTGTGTTATCCATACTACTGGGGAGATTGCGGAGGAAGGGAATGAACTTGGGAATTCTGTATTGCAGTAAGGTTAAAACTAATTGCATATCCACCCTGTCTGGTGCCAATATAGTGTGCTCCCAGGCATGAGGGAGGGGGCACTAAGCAGCTTAGAGAGAGGCAAATCTATCTAGGTTCAAAATGGAGTAAGTTATAGCTTCCATACTGATCCAGTGATGTGATTGAACATGAGAGCCCTCGATACTTTAGAAGCATGGCCTAGATAGAGATTCTGCAGGAAGAAAGATGTGTATGTATGTGCATAACATATAAATCAATCAATAGACATTTATTAAGCACCTACTTCAGGGTGCTATGCTACAAAAGGAGACAAAAGATAGCCTCTTCCCTAAAGGAGCTTACAATCTAATGGAGAAGACAACAAACAAACATATAAAAACTAGCTATATGCAGGATTAATGGAAATAATTGAGAGGGAGGGTACTCAAATTAAAAGGGGTTGAGAAAGACTTCCTGTAGAAGTGATTTTAAAGGGGGCAGCTAGGTGGCACAGTGGATACAGCACCATCCCTGGATTCAGGAGGACCTGCGTTCAAGTCCAGCCTCAGACTAATAACACTTACTAGCTGTGTGACCCTGGGCAAGTCACTTAACCCCCATTGCCCAACCAAAAACCAAAAAAAAAAAGCAATTTTAGCTGGGACTTAAAGGAAGCAAATGGAGTCTGTAGGTGAGGATGAGGAGGAGAAAGCCTTCCAGGCAAGGGGGGTTGTTAGTCAGAGAAAATGCCTAGAGATGAAAAATGAAGTATCTTTTTTTTTTTCTTGTGGAATAGCCAGGAGGCCAGTGTCACTGGATTATGGAGTACATGATAAAGAATAAGGCACAAGAAGACAGGAAAAGTAGGAGGGGCTTAGCTTTTGAAGAGCCAGAGGAATTTGTATTTGATCCTGGGAGCAATAGGAAGTCACTGGAGTTTGTATAGGAAGTGACATGGTTACACATGCCTTTGGGAAAAATCACTTCAATGACTAAATGGAAGATGGCTTGGAGCTGGGCAAGATTCGAGGCAGGCAGACCCATTAGTGGACTATTGCAATTGTGCAAGTGTGAGGTGAGGAGAATGCCAGAGTGCCGGCAGTGTCAAAGGAAAGAAGGGAGCATATTCTAGAGATATTGTAAAGGTCAAATCAACAGGCCTTGGTAGCAGATTCAATATGGAGTGTAAGAAAGAATAAAGATTCAAGGATGATGACTATGTTGTAAGCCTGTGGTATTAAGGAAATGGTGGTATCCCCTACAGTAATAGGAAAGTTAGGAGAAAGGGAAGGTTTACGGAGGAAGATAGATTTTAGATAATATTGAGTTTAAGATGTCTCCTAGACATTTATACACGCAAATATTATGTATGTATATGTACATATATGTTAAATATGAGGGTTTTTTTTTTGAGAGTAGTATACTATAGATGGGGGAATTGGGAAAGGTTTTATGTAAGAGATGGCAATTGAGCTTACCTTGGAAAGAAGTTAGTGATTCTTGGAGGAAGAGGTGAGAAATGTGTATCATTCAGGTGTAGGGAGGTGAAAACTCATGTAAAGCTATAGCTATGTAAGCTGGCATGCCACATGTCAAGGACAGTGAGGAGAGCAGTTGGATTGGGCCATAAGAGTATGTGGAGGAGAGTAGTGTGCACAAATCCTAGAAAGGTAGACAGGAACCCAATTGTGACAGGCTTTATATGCAAACATAATAGTTTATATTTTATTTTAGTGGTAATGGAGAGCTAAAACTAGAGTTTAAACAGCATAGTGACAAGGTCAGGGATGGACTCTAGAAATATCACTTTGCCAGCCCTGGGAAAGACAGATTGGTGAAAAGAGAGTCGGGAGACAGAGAGACTAACTGGCAGTCTATTGCACTAACTCAGAGTTCTGATACCTTCCCAAGTGTGAATATAAAATAGACTCTTCCAGTATCATCCATCTTATCTTTTCTTTCTTTTTTTTCTTGGAGCAAAACATTGGCCAATTTGCAATCCTCTGGGAAAGAATTTTAAAGTTGAGTGGGACCTTAGGGATTTTTCTTAGTCCATTATAGCTACTTTTGAGGCACTTGGAGATTTCTACCAGCCACTTCCGATAAAAGCATTTCATTTTGGGCCTTTCATTATAGGCCCATTTTAGCTCACCCAAGGGAAGGCTTTTAACTTAGGACCCTTGTGACATATGGCATGAGGAGGGGGACAAAGGAAAGAAAGAACCACAAATTGAGATCAGTGTCTCCTGAAAGACAAAAATATAACTTGTTCTAGACAGAGAAGGATACATAGTGTCCTAGGCTAGAATACGGTGATCTTTAGAACCAATAAGAAGTTCAGTGATCCTGTAGAAAGGTATCCATTTACCCAACGTCTCTGATACTGTCCTCTTGGTCATTCTTCTAATTCTCCAGAATAGTGCAAACTTGTCCCACACAATAAACTTTCGAACTCATGCAGAAGAGGGTCAAACGATTTAAAGGGAGATGAATGATTTTTACTAAGATGTAACCAACTTGTTCCATACCCATGGTGTCACAGGCAGAGAAATTCCAATTAGCAAGGTAGCAGGAAGTTATCATCAAGAAAAATTAAAGATATGGAATATTCAATTGGTATATAAGGAGAGCAACAGGTTTGCGGGAGTGGGCGGATATCCGGAGTTGGGATTCTTAGCCTTTTTTTTGTATAATAAACTTATTGGGATTTTGTGAAACCCATGGATTCTTCCTCAGAATAATGTTTTAAAATACATAAAATGGAACACATAATATTCTAAAAGAAATAAATCATCTAGAAATTGAACATTTTTTTTTAATCATGGACTCCAAATTGAGAAACCTGCATTAGATGGAAGACATCACTTCCAAGAAAAGCTAGGCCCAGAAAACCAGATGCATCGGATAGAGTGTTGAAATCAGGAAGACTTGAGCTCAAATTCTCCTTCATATATTTAAAAGCCGTGTGACTCTGGACAAGGCACTTATTCTCTAGCAGCCTTAGTTTCTTCATCTGTAAAATGGGAACAATAATAGACCTTACCTTACAGGATTGTTATGAGGGTCAAGTGAGATAATATATGTGAAGCACTTTGTAAACTTTAAAGGGTTTATAAATGCTATTCATATCATTATTCTAGTTTCTGGGTTACAAAAGATGTTACTAAGTCCATTTTCCTATCTAGTGTAGTAATTCTTTCTTTAACCTTCCTGACAGATGCTTATCCAGTGTACTTTTGAATACTCCCAGAGTGGGAGAATTTACTCATTAAAAATCTAGTTTGACATTGGTGGGCTTTCTCTGATGGGCTGTTAGGTTTTAGAACTTTAAAGAATCTGGAACTGGAAAGTCACCTGGAACTATGAGCCACCTGGGCCATTTGGATTTTAGAAGGAGCACAAGAATTTGTCTTAAATTCTCCTGCTTTTGAAATTGTCAAACATAGAAAAATTCCATATATTATGATGCAATAGATGACATATGAGATATTCAGAGAAATGGGAAATTTGTAGTAACTAATGGATAGTCAACTAAGCAGCAGGTGAAGATGAATATACACAAACACTTTAACAGAATAGATGCAAAGTTCACTAAAAGGGATTTGAAAATTGAGTAACTGAAAAATTATTTATGGTTCTGGAAAACATGTAATGAAACCTCCTAACTCCTCTTGGATAAGGGAGATAACAAGAGAGGAGGCAGTGGGGACAGGGATAGACCAGACATCTTTTAAGGTCCCTCTTTTCTCTAAATCCATGGCTACTAAGAATATCAAATACATTGTCAGACATTAACTGCACCATGTATTTTGGATTATCATAGGGATTTTTTTGTTGTTGTTATAAGAGATTATCAATCACATTTTGTGTATCAAATTCAGAGGTCATGTAGTCCAATCTCCTCACTTTATTTCTGAGAAACTGAGACCAAGAGAAGTTAAAAGATTTGCCCAGAGTCACATGTGAAGTAGGATTTCAACTCAAGGTTTCTTGACTATAAATTTAGCACACTGTCCATAGTTTAGGGTCGTGGGGAAGAGATCTTCTAATATTAATGTGACATAAAAACTAAAAGTGTAAAGAAAAGTTATTTTCAAAACATACAAAAGAATTGACCTAAATGTGATCAAAGTACTGATACAAAAAGGAAAACAAAATTCCCTTAAATCCCAGGGACTTTGCTTGATGCAGATCATTAGGTTTTAGGCAAACTCTAAAATTCTCAAGTAGTTTGAGAGTATTCTGGCATTCACCCATTTGTGTTTATGCCTGTGCTTATACTTTGGTTAGTTTTGCAGGATGGAAGAACAATGAATTTGTTGTTTGGTTTGGTCTTTCAAAAATGTCCTGAAATTGCCTCTTCTCAGTCCACTGGAGTCATTTACTAGTAACTTAAGGATACCAAAAGACTGAAAAAATTCTATCACTTCTCTTTATTCTTTATGATACTTTAACAAAAACTTTAAGTTGTTTTTAACATTTTCTTCATTTTTGTAAATATCCCTATAAATCATTTGCCAACCAAGCAACTATCTCTTGTAACCAAACAAAAAAAAGATTTTTTTTTAAAAGCAGGTCAGCAAAATTAACCAACAGTCTGAGAGCATATACAATGTTCCCCATGTATAATTCTTCACCTCTGCAGAAGTGAGAGAATGGAACATTATTTCATATTTTCTCTACCCATTATCATTACATTATTATAATTGTGATCTTTCCATTTATATTATAGAGATTATGAATAATATTTTCCTGGTTCTACTTATTTCGTTTTGTATTAATTCACAAAAATCTTCCCAGGCTGCTTCTTACATAGTATGTTTTTTTTTGATACAATACCATTCTATAACATTCATGTATCATGATTTGTTTAGCCTTTCGTACTTGATAGACCTCTGCTTTGTGTTTAGATCTACTACAAAGAGTGTTGCTATAAATATTTTATTGTACATGTAAAGTGTACATTTTATTGTACGTCTTGCTATCTTTAACTACTTTAGGGAATGTTATCTAACAATTAAAGCTCTGAGTGAAGAGATGTAGAAATTTTTAGCAAACTTTGAAATTGCTTTCCTAAATTTGTGTGCTCATTCAAAGTTCCACAGTAGTATCTTTCCTGCAGCTCCATTTAATATATACCATTTTATTGTGTGTAATCTTTGCCATTTTATGAGTTTTATGGTGAAATCCTATTTTGTTTTTCTCTTATTAATTATATGAAAAAAGTTTGACATGATTGCAGTTTGTACTTCTTCCTTTGAGGACTATTTCTCATATTATTTGACCACTTATCTCCTGGAGAATGATTCCTGG
This sequence comes from Vombatus ursinus, assembly GCF_900497805.2. NCBI lineage: Eukaryota > Metazoa > Chordata > Mammalia > Diprotodontia > Vombatidae > Vombatus > Vombatus ursinus. The sequence goes on from NW_020954652.1 coordinate 17,324,699, forward strand.
TCTCACAATTATGTTAGCTCCTTATACAATTTATCTATTAGACCCTAATCAGAGATATTTGATGGAGTGTTCTTCCTCCCAATAGCATCCTTTCTTGTCCTAAGTGCATTTTTTTGCATGCAAAAGCTTTGCAATTGCATGTAAACAAAATTACCTATTAAACTTTTTGTGATACATCCCTTTAATGGCTAAGAATTCTTCCCCTGACCATAAATGTAAAAAGTTTAAGAAAATATAAAAAGTACCTTAGTTCAGTCCTTTGCAATATTTTTGTGCTGTCATGTTCAATATGTGTCATATTCATTTTGAACTTAACATGGCATATGGTATAACATATTAGTCTAACCTCAACTTCTGTTATTCTGCTTTCAAAGAATTTTTTAAGTAGGAAATTTTCCCGTAATTAATTTATACTTAGGTTTAATAAACATCCTATTACTTTTTTTTATTAGCCCCATGGGTCTTCACATTAGCAGACAGCAATTACAAGGGGATGGGATAATTTATCGTGAGGACACATCTGAAAAACAAATCCAAATCAGTGCAGCAAAGATAAGAAGAAAAACGGCTAATTGGGGGAATTTTTTTTGCATCAAGTATTTCCAAATAAACATTAATATATAGGGAACTATTAACAATATATGATACCAAAAGCCTCTTCCCATCATGTACATGGTCCAAGGTATGAACCAAAAGTTCTCAAAAGAATAAATGCAAACAAGTAACAATCATATTAAAGATCGCTCCAAATCACTAGTAATAAGATAACTGCAAAATAAAAGAACTCTGAAGTTTTGCTTTGCAGTCAGAAAATTATTAAAGATGATAAGACAAAAAGTCTTACATCTAGTGGTTGTGGCAAGATAGATAGAAGTGCACTCGCTGGACCTTTGCATTGGTCCATCCACTCTGGATTTGGAATAATAAAGGAAAAATCATTATGTTTTTGTACTCTTGATCACATGACAAGGAAATACACAAAGGAACTCAAAGACAGAAAGTTCCCATATATACTAAGATTTTCATAACAGCAATTTGTGAAAGCAAGAACTGGCAACAAAAATAGGTGTCCTTTATTTAGGCAATGGCAGAACAAATTAAAGTGGATGAATGTAATGCACTTCACATCTTTTTTTTTCAAAGTTAAATATTTTTTTTTATTTTTAGTTTTCAACATTTACTTCCACAAGATTTTGAGTTCCAAATTTTCACCCCATCTCACCCCTCCCCCAACCCCAAGATGGCATGCATTCTGAATACCCCTTCCCCAGTCTGCTTTCCCTGTTATCTCTTCCCCCCTTCCCCTTCTATTTTCCTGTAGAGCAGGATAGATTTCTGTACTTCATTTCCTGTATTTCTTATTTCCCAGTTGCATGTGAAAACATTTTTTTTAAACATGTGTTTTTTAAACTTTGGGTTCCAAATTGTCTCCCTTCCTCCCTCCCCACCCACCCTCACTGAAAAGGCAAGCAACTCAATATAGGCTATACATGTGCAGTTATGCAAAACACTTCCATAGTAGACATGCTGTGAAAAACTAACTCTATTTCCCTTAATCCTATCCCGCCCTCCCCATTTATTCTATTCTTTCTTTTGACCCTGTCCCTCCTCAGAAGCATTTGCTTCTGATTACCCCCTTTCCCAATCTGCCCTCCTCTCTATCATCCCCCTACTCTCTTGTCCCCTTCCCCTCCTGTTTTCCTGTAGGGTAAGACAGATTTCCATACCCAATTGACTGTGTATGTTATACCCTTCTTAAGTCAAATCCTATGAGAATAAGATTCACTCATTTCCTCTCACCTTCCCCCGGTTCCCCTCCACTGTAAGAGCCTTTTCTTTTCTGTTATTTTTCTGAGATAATTTACCCTGCTCTACCTTTCCCTTTCTCCTTCTCCTAGTATAATCCTCTCTCACTCCTTAACTTTATTCTCCAGATATGATCCCTTCATCTTCAACTCACCCTGTGCCCTCTATCTATCTATCTGTCTATCTATCTATCTACCCATCTATTCATCTAGCTCTCTATCCATCTATCCATCTATCTATCTATATATATATACCTACATATAATTTTTTCCCTCCAACTACCCTAATACTGACAAAGGTCTCATGAGTTACAAATATCATCTTTCCATGCAGGAATGTAAACAGTTTGACCTTAATAAGTCTCTTATGATTTCTCTTTCCTGTTGACCTCTTCATGTTCCACTTGAGTCTTGTATTGGAAAGTCAAATTTTCTATTCAGCTCTGGTCTTTTCATCAAGAATGCTTGAAAGTCCTCTATTTCACTGAATGACAATTTTTTTCCCCTGAAGGATTATACTCAGTTTTGCTGGGTAGGTGATTCTTGGTTGTAATCCTATTTCCTTTGCCCTCTGGAATATTACATTCCATGTCCTGCGGTCCCTTAATGTAGAAGCAGCTAAATCTTGTGTTATTCTGATTGTGTTTCCACAATACTTGAATTGTTTCTTTCTGGCTGCTTGGAATATTTTCTCCTTGACCTGGGAACTCTGGAATTTGGCTACAATATTCCTAGGAGTTTTCCTTTGTGGATCTCTTTCAGGAAGAGATCAGTGGATTCTTTCTGTTTCTATTTTGCCCTCTGATTCTAAAATATCAGGGCAATTTTCCTTGATAATTTCTTGAAAGATGATGTCTAGGCTCTTTTTTTCATGATGGTTTTCAGATATTCCAATAATTTTTAAATTCTCTCTCCTGGATCTATTTTCCAGGTCAGTTGTTTTTCCAATGAGATACTTCACATTGTTTTCTAGTTTTCCATTCTTTTGGATTTGTTTTACAGTGTCTTGATTTCTCATAAAGTCACTAGCTTCCAATTGCTCTATTCTAATTTTGAAGGAAGTATTTTCTTCAGTAATCTTTTGGAGTTCCTTTTCCATTTGTCCAGTTTTGCTCTTTAGGGCATTCTTCTCTTCATTGGCTTTTTGGACCTCTTTTGCCATTTGGGTTAGGCTATTTTTTAAAGTGTTATATTCTTCAGTATTTTTTTTTGGGTCTCCTTTAGCAATCTGTTAACTTGCTTTTTGTGATTTTCTTACATCACTCTCATTTCTCTTCCCAGTTTTTCCTCTACTTCTCTTACTTGCTTCTCAAAATCCTTTTTCAGCTCTTCCAAGGCCTGGGACTGATTCATATTTTTCTTGGAAGTTTTGGATGTAGGAGCTTTGACTTTGTTTTTTTTCTTTTGGTTGTATGTTTTGATCTTTTTTGTCACCTAAGTAAGATAATATAGTCTGACTCTTTTTGTGCTGCTTGCTCATGATCCCAACCAATTACTTGAGTTTTGAACTCTTTGTTAAGACAAGAGTCTGTTTCCAATGTGGAGAATGTACTGTCCCAAGCTTTGGGGGTTTGTACAGCTGTTTTCACAGATACTTCTAGGGACCTGAAAAGTGTCAGTTTTTCCAAGGTGCTATAATAAGGGGTGAGGTGTTTCCTCTCCACCACCACAACAAGCTCCATCATGCCAGCACTGCTCCTCGCCCTGGGACCACACCTCAGAATTGTGACCCAGATCCAAGCATGGGCAAAGCAAGAGATTCCTGCCTCAGCCCTGGCAAAGAGATCCTTGCAATCCCCCTCTGATCAGCCACTCGATTCCCCCTCAGTCTGTGGGCCAGAAGCTCGGGAGGCAGCCGTGGCACTGGGGGCGGCTGAGACCTAGCTCCTTCTCTCACCGCAGTCACAGACCTTTCCCACTGACCTTCTAAGTTGTCTTTGGCATTTGTGGGTTGAGAAGTCTGGAAACCACTACAACTACCCATGATTCAGTCCTCTGAGACCTGCTCCAGAGTCGCTGCTGCCTGCGCGCCCATGCTGAACTGTGCTCCTCTCCTAGCCCAGCGTGATATATCTTCCCAATCAGCCATCCAGGTTGTCTTGGGCTGGAAATTTGTTTCACTCTGTCTTTTTGTGGGTTCTGCTGCTTTAGAATATGTTTAGAGCCATTTTTGTAGGTATTTGGAGGGGTTTGGGGGAGAGCTCTAGCAAGTCACTGCTTTCCCTCCATGATCTTGGCTCTGCCCCCCACTTCACATCTTGAGAAATTAAAAAAAAAAGAATTTAAGGGGCTGCTAGGTGGTATAGTGGTTATAGCACTGGCCCTGAAGTCAGGAGGACCTGAGTTCAAATCCGGCCTCAGATCAAACATTTGACACTTACTAGCTGTGTGACCCTGGGCAAGTCACTTAACCCCAATTGCCTAAAAAAAAAAAAGAATTCAGAGAATCATAAAAAGACACATGTATTGATGATGCAGGGTGAACACAAAAGCAGGAAAACAATATATTTAATGACTACCCAAACAAATAAAAAATGCATAAATTGAGCCAAATATAGCACAATATTAACTAATTTTGGTCCAGGAGAAGACGTGAAATAATATAGCTTCTTCATTTTGTTGGAGAAGTTAGGATTTATTAGGGTATAACTGTGAATACTGGCAAATATGATCTCTGCATCGACTTGTTTTCTTTAGTTGTTTTCTAGTACTGAAGAAGGACCAATGGGCAGATGAAACAGAGTGGAGAGGACTCTGTGTGATATTACCACAAATAACCGAGATATAGAGAGGAAAGTCATCAATAAAACATTCATTAAAAAACACGACCCTGGTACCCAAACAGGAAAGAAAAATCTCCCACATTAGTGAGCTATGTGCAACTTTATTCTCTGCAAAATTATTAAAACTTCCTTTGTCACAAGGCAAATAAAGGCAGAGAAGGTATGGATAGTACAATAAAATTCTATAGCTTCCTGACTTGTTTGCTTCAATTAAAAGCATAGAGATAGAAAATGGTCTTGTTATTTATATCACTAGGGGGAGGAAATATTTTCTACCAATGCAAGCTGACATCTTTTCTGCCACTTAAAGTCTTAGTTGCCTAGGGCAGCAGAGAAGTTCAGTGACTTGCCCAGAGCCATTGAGCCAATATGGATGAGACATAGGATGTCAGCCCAGGTCTTCTAGCTTCTAGGTTAACTCTCTATGTAAAAGGTAAAGAGAGTGGTGGAGAAGAGGAGATATCTCCTAGTGCCAAAAAACAATAACATGAAGTCAGGACTTCATTGGCAGGAATTTCCCACTTTCTCAAACTCTTTATTGCCAGGTACCAAAGGAACACACCTTCAACAGCCTTTGCAGATTAGTGGAAGCTGACAAGTGAAGGTTTGGTACTGGGAGGCTATTATTTTCCACCCTGCTTGTCTAGAATTATAGATCTGTAAGAAAAGAGTGGCTTATGTCATTCTGTGAGATTTATATGAGTGTTTTTTTTAACTAAAAATAATGCACTAAAATGTTGAAATGTTGACAGCTAAAGAGAACCAAGCCCAGCAACTTCTCTCAGGAGTCCCTTTTCAATCTCTGCACCACAGCAATGTGTTTGTCTTCCACTTTGCCTCCTTTGTTTACCTTGCACTGAAGTCTCTTCTTTTCTCCTTTCTAGTTCGTGACTTTATGAACTGTACATGGTTACTGAGGCTCAGCAAATGAGAAAAGGATTTTGCTTTTTTTTATAAAGATACTGTGGTGTTCTTTCACTTTAAGGATGGCAAACTTTGGTAATATTTTTCTGGCATTTTGGGGGGGAGGGGACAGAGTTTGTATATTTTTGTAGTCTGATGAATGTCACACAAAGGATAGTTATGATATTTATTCTTTTTTTAATTTTTCCTATATAATAAATAATGCAATTTTGTTTCATATTATTGAGTTTGTTAATTTCAAAATCAGTTGCTGAGTTCTTTATCAAATCATGATAATCATCCAGAGAAATAGATTCTCACTTAAGATGGAACATTTACAATTGTGGGTACAAATTATCTTAGGATTTCCTCACACTAAAACTTGTCTTCTCGTTACACATGGGTAGCAATTAAACTCCTAGAATTGTAGAGGGCAGGAAAACAAAACAAAACAAAACAAACAAAATCATTATCCTCTACTCAGAATTTAGGGAAGAACTTCCCTTTTACATTTATGAAATCCCCAGCTCCCCACATTGGATAATTGGCCAGGGTATTATATTATACTTTCCTTTATTAATATCTAGGGGTAGGCAGGTGGCACAGTGGATAGAATGTTGGGCCTGAAGTCAGGAAGACTCATCTTCTCGAGTTCAATTCTGGCCCCTGGCACTTGGTAGCTGTGGGTTTCCCTGAGCAAGTCACTTAACTGTTTGCCACAGTTTCTTCTTTTGTAAAATGAGCTGGAGAAGAGAATGGCAAACTACTCCAGTATCTCTGTCAAGAAAACTCCAAATGGAGTCTCAAAAAGTTGGACATAACTGAAAAAATGGCTGAATAACAACAAATATTAGTAGCTTTTTCTTAACTTTCTTTTTACATTGTCTGTTGATCCATTTTACAGTTCCAAGACACTCTAATATAATAAGTCTTTTGTCACTTTACCTCTATAACTCTAGATTCTCAACCAGGTGGAGAGGCTGAGATTTGCATTCTAGTTATGTAAGTACTAACAGTAATGAGTTAAAGAGGCTTCATCAATTAATGTTTTCTTTGAGGGGCCACTAGGTGGTGCAGTGGGTAGAACTCTTGCCTTGGAGTCAGGAGAACCTGAATTCAAATCTAGCCTCAGACACTTGACACTTACTGTGTGACACTGAGCAAGTCACTTAATCCACATTGTCTCACCAAAAAAAAAAGGCAAAAAAAGTTTTCTGCCATTTGCATGTTTTTAGATTTCTTAAAATAAATCCATTTTTTCTCATTGCAGACTCACATAACCTTTCTGAAAAGTAGCACTAAACTTTTATTACCAATAAAAGCCAACAGAAAGAGAGAGGGAAATTAAATTAAAAATCACCAGCCTATAGAACATCTAAAAAGTCCCACTAAAACTTTTGCCATATGCTGTATAAAATATTAGAAATCTACCTACCAATATATATATATATAGGAGCTGTAAGAATTCAACTACAAAATACTCTTTACAGAAATAATAACAAATCTCAATAGATGGAGATACATCAATTGCTTGTGCTTGGCTGATAAAATTTAATGAAATTACAGTGCTAGCTAGAGTAATTCATGTATTTAGTGCCATATCAATCAAACACAAGCAAAGGATTACTATTGAGAACTAGAAAAAAAAATAACATTCATCTGGGGTTGCAAAAGGGCAATATTCTCAAGGGAACTTTTTTTTTAAAAAAAGTAGTAAGGAAGGGTATGGAGTGGTACTAGATTTCAAACTTTGGTCCAAAGCAATGATCTTCCAATTTAATTGGTTACAAAAGAAAGTGACCAATCAGTGCAACAGATTAAATATGTAACATACAAATTCACATTTAGTAGCAGGGCATATAATACACTTGAAGACCTCACCTATAGGGTAGGGACTGAATTTGATAAAAATTTATTTAAAAACTAAAAAAAATACTCTGGTAGAATTTAGATTTAGATCAAAATTTCTTTCCATATACCATTTGCTCCAATGGATATGATTTTGACATAAAAGGCCAAATCAGAAATAATTTAGAGGACCAGGGAAGAAAATAGCTTTCACAGTGAGAGATAGGTGCAGTGTTTCATAACCAAACTGATGATATAGAGGGTCACAGAAAAGAAACTGAAAATGGGGGTGCCTATCAATTGTGGAATGGTTAAAAAAAAACCTGTGGCTTATGAATATAATAGTACACCTTTGTACCATAAGAAATAATGACAGGAACAGTTTTAGAGAAACCAGGCAAGGCTTATTTGAACTGATGCAGAGTTAAGTGAACAGAACTTGCAGGATAATTTATATGATAACATAATGAAAGAAAATAACTTATATCCTTTCTTCCCTTTATTGCCTTTGCTATTAAAAAGAGGACTCCTGTGAATATATGGGTACAAATTGGACATTGATTTCTGTCTTTGGTTTCCATCATCTATATGCCCAGTACTGGGATTCCTAGATCCAAGAGTAGGGATAGTTTAGTCAATTTAAGCACCTAGATTTAAAAGTGGAAAGAATGTTGTATTTGAAGGACTTTAGAACTTCCTTCAATGCAATGACCTCCAAAGGACTAGTAAGGAACCATGCTACAGAGGAATGATGGACTAAATGTACAGATCAAGACTTATTTTTGCATATGGCAAATGTGTGAATTTGTTTTGGTTGGATATATATATTTATGACAGATTGTGCTTCTCTCATTTTTTTTATTTTGAGGGGAATTCAGGGATAGAGAAAGGACAATTAGTGATTTGATTGCCAAAAGAAAAAAAGAAAGAAAATGATGCACTAAAGCATTTTTAAATGCACAAAAAATAACCAAATGAATTCAGCAAGAAACAAACAAAACATCTTAGACCAGAATGCGTTCTATAATCCATGCTGTGGAAAGGCTGAGGCTAATGAATAGCTTGAAGTCTGGAATTCAGAGCTGTAGTAGGGTTGAAGCCAATCAGGTGTCTGCAATAAATCCAGAACCAATATAGTGAGCCCCCAAAGTGGGAAACCACTAGTCTATCTAAGGAGGATTAACTGGCCTAGTTTAAAAGTGCATGAGGTCAAAGTCATTCCAAAGTGGGATCAGATCATTATACTTTCCAGTCTGGGAGGGATAGGGAGATAACTAGACAGACAGAAGAAAGAAAAAGTTCAATTTATCATATACTTTTTGAAAAGGAAGCAGTACACAAGATATCTTTTTTCCCCCATAGAACCTTGTTCTCTGTTCTCCTTGGAGATTTTTTTTATGCTTGTTAAGCTAAGAATTAGAAAAAAATGAAGCAACACTAAAAAGCATGTTGTGACTTTCTTTTCTTAGTAAATGTTCACCTATTTAAGATGGTCACATGAATGAATAACTAAATGAAAAGGCATTTAGTGAGTATTAAGTATACAAATCTAAAAGTAGAGTAGTTCCTACTCTCAAATGAGTTTGTAGTCTATTAGGAAGAGACAACACCCAGGAGGTTTCAGCTGGAAATCAGTTGGAAAGCCCACGTGGTCTCCTTAGGTCACCATGGCAAAGCAGGTGGTAATACATCTTTTAAAGCTTTATTTCCATTCAAAAACCATATCTGCTTCTGGTGTTGAATTATTTGACAGTGCTGTGAACTTTGGAGAAGAGAAGTGAATGTGATTGAAAAATAGTCTAAGCGTTCTGTAAGATAATTCCCTTGAGAAGTAATTATCAGTTGTTCCTCTTCCTTTCTCAGAGGGAGAAGCTATTTTCACTTGAATATCTGAGGTCCTGTTAAGCTTGACGTTGCTAGTTTAAAGGGACCCAGGATACAAAATAAAGGTATAACTAAATAGAAGTATGGTTCGTAGGAATTCCTTGGAGAGACATAAAAAGGAGGAACAGAATTTGCTTTATCACATATAAAAGTAACTAACAAACATAATTTAATGGGAACCTTAGTGATATTGTAGCAGTCGTTATGAGTACTGGTAAAAACATTGCAATGAAGAAAACTATTTACATGTTCACATCTGCTGAAGAGTAGTAGGAGACAGAAAATAAAATCAAGTTAGAACTTTATAATACCATAGAAGTAAATCTACATGTGCTTTAATATGTGATGATCTCAATATAAAGGTAGGCTAGGGGAAAGTAGATAACTTTCTTTTCAAAAATGCAGGTCAAGTGTAAGAAATAAAAGGTCAAAAGGCTAATCAAAAATCATATACCTTTATGTTATAATATTCTCTTCAAAAATAGAATCAATAGGTGGTGATGGATATGATCAATGTCATATAAAATCACACAAAAAAGAATGAAACTGCATCTTTTCCCCTTTTTTTGGCTTTCTTTTCTAAATGTTTTATCATCTCTTTTTGGTCACATCTTTGTTATTTCAAAGTCCCACTTTGCAAAATAATTCTCTCTTTTGCTTATGAAAACCAAGTAAGCCGAAACATCTGTTGCCATGACCTCATCTGACTAGATATGTATAAAACAAACCATCCTAGTAGTCCTCACCTTTCTTTTATGTGGGGTGTGGCATCTATTTATCCATTTCTTTGGGAACTTTATTGATTTTTCTTTTTTTTTTTTGAGGTTCAACTTTTTGCTATCTTTCCATTTAGCTGGTTTCAGTAATTTTATACTGTTCCGTTTATTTCACTCTGAATCCTTTTTGATACATCATCCCATGTTTCTCTGAATTCCGTGTATTTGTCTTTTCTTACTACCCAAAGATATTCTACTAGATTTATATTCCATAGTCTTTTTCCCCCTGCTATTCTCTAATCAATAGAAACTCTTTATTTTGCTTATGCCAAATAAAATAGTACTGCATATCTAGGGACACATAGAAGGTATCTAACTTCTTTCTTCCTTTTCTTTTTTCTTTTTCTTTGCTACTAAAAAGAGTACTGTAATGAATATCTGGGTATATATTTCTGTCTTGGATTTTCTTCATCTATACACCCTATATTGGGATTCCTGATTCAAAGAATATGCTCAGTTTAGTCAATTTAGGCAGCTATATTTAAAAGAGGAAAGAGTACTGTCCTTGGAGTCATGAAGGCCTATTGTACTATTCTGATTAGTTTTTTTTAATCTGAAGGTTATTTTTTTTCAATTTCTTCTTTACTTTTATTGTTGTGAAATAATACTTTAATTTTCTTAGTTAACTAGGTTTTCTTTCTATTTGTCTTTTGTAGTTTCTCTAGATCTGTACCTTTTCAACAGCTTCAGTTATTTCTTGGCAATATTTCTGAAATATATTCAGGTTTTATTTACATATGTGTGTGGGTTTATATATGTACATGTGTATATGTTTGTATATATGTATACACACATGTATTTGTATATGCATATGTGCATACACGTGTAAAAATGTGTGTATATATACATACACATATATACATGACTAATACTTTTTACATTTTTAGTTTTTCTTTGAGCTCAATGTATTTTTATAAAAGTACTGTCATGTGTTCTTCCAGTCATGTGTGTGTTTCATTATCTTTCCTTATAATCAGATCTTGTCATCCTCTTATTCAAATAGTCTACTGTTACAGAGACTGTCTTTGTCTTTTGTTCTGAATTCTATAGTTTCTAAGTAGACTTACTGATTTCTACCATAGGTATTCTAATTTCTATCTAATTGTTTTTACTTAGTGTTTTGTTCTTTTGAACCATCCTTAAATTTCTGAGAATAATTCCATTGGTCCAATGCCATTTTAGTGTATTTGCTGAAAATGTTGTAATGCTTTTAGGTGTCCATTAGGGGATTTAGACTCTGGCAGCAAGGTGGTAGATACAGTAGATAGAGTACTACTGTACTTGGAATCATGAAGATCTGAGTGCAAGCCCTGCCACAGTCACTCTGCTGCATGACCCTGGCAAAGTGACTTAACCTCTTTCCGCCTCAGTTCTCTCATCTGTAAAATGGGGACAATAATAGCATCTACCCCACAGCATTGTTTTAAGGATCAAATGTGATAAATATGTAAAATATATTGCAAATCTTAAAGCGCTGCATAAACACATGGTGGTGGTATTGTTGTTATTGTTGTTACTTGCTCATTGAAATTTGCTCTTTTCCAATAGAATTCATTCTTTTTTATTTGTTAGCTTAGGCCTATCTTTACCCACACACTCTTTACCCCCCCTACTATGTCCTTGTTAACAACTTGGTTCTTAATGTCATTCCTTCCCCTTCTGAAATCCCCACACCATCGAAATTCTCCTCTAGCCCCTCTAACTCCTTTTGTATTTTCTCAGACTACCATGGTTGGGGCAATCCTCTGTCCCTCAGAGAGTAAGGATAACCAGTTGGGATACTGCTGCAGGGACATTTCAAGCGATCATTGTAATTGAAACTATTCTGCATCTTTTCCAGTTCATTTTTTCTGGGCCATATCTTCTACTCTGCAACTGACATTATTCATTCTCTAGGCTGTCCCCTAGGTGTTGGTCATAAAGGGGCTCTGGAAGGGTTTGATAGAATGAAACAGACATCCAATAGATATGACAGAAAAACAAAAAAGACGCAAGTCTGAAGTGTAGTACCATCTTCTACCATATTCTATTTTATATTAAAGAATTAAGTTAAAGTCTTTCTGAGGAGTATGATGGAGAAGCATGATCAGGATTCATTCCTTTATAAAATAGAAGAAAAAAAGTGGAAGGAAAAACAATTTGCATAATGCATGGCAAAGGACAAGAGAAGCATAAAGTGGGGAGATGGATGCTTGCTAAAGGTGTTTTCTATTCTTACGGAGGGGAGGCAATAGAGTCTAAAATGAAATATGGAGAGTGAAGTCCTCCATATTATCTCATTTGTGGATGACATTGAGGTGATGATAGAAAATCCCAGATTATTTCAGATCCTTCTAAAAAATTTCATAAAGACTGAAAAGTGCTTGAAGTAAACAATTTCTTCTCCTCTGAGAATGCCTTTGATCTATATTGTATCAAATGAGACAATATTAGTAAATCCCTTAGCACAATGTCTTAGAAAAGTAGGAACTTAATAAATACTTGTTCCTTTCCATATATACAGATAGATTCAGAAACACAGCCACACACATGCGGAGATAGATCCCCAGACAGAGACACAGACACAGAGACACACAGATGGAGACAGACACGCAGACACACATATATACATATATTTATGTACACACATGTGTATCTATCACATGAGTGTATACATATATAAATACAAACAGATATGCACATATATACATACACACATATGTATTCATTCTGTGTTCACAATTAGTCCCATTAGACTGTGTGCTACTTGAGGTAAGGTCCTGTTTTTTGTCTTATGTGTGTGTCCCTAGCTGTTACTAAGATGCCCGGCAAATTGTAGGTAATTATGCCATTCTTATTGACTGACTATCCACATAGTAAAGAAAAAGAGAATTAAAAATGTTATTGACATAAGATATTGTCTAGACTAGGATATGGAGTTGGATAGAAATTGTTCTTCCATACATAGTTTCTGAGTAAACTAGGAAAGTCAACACCACTTTCCAAAGTACCTAACTGACTTCCAGACTGGTGAGTAAATTATGTCCAGAAAATTCGGGCTCAAAGCTGAGTTAGAAAGTATTGTCTCCCTTATAGCAATAGGCGGGCCACGTACATCATCATCAGAGATATCCTGCAGCATTGTCAATTCCGCTCTGCAACCAAAATGGGTGATTGATTTTTTTGCAGCCTGGAGAAAGGACTGATTCTCTCTTCTCGTCTCATATTATACTTTTTCTCCCTTTCCTGAAGGAGCTTATGACCAAGGATCATGCATAAGAAAGAAAAATAAAAGAGATTCACAAATATCAATTAAATTGGACTCACAAATCTTCCACGAGAGACAGTTATTTTCCACATTAAAAAAAGAATAGAACAGCTAGCTGTTAGCAGATCCACAAATGTAGCACCGCTTGGTTCTAGATGATAACACATTCAAGAACATGCTAGGAAAGAAAAGGATAGCCTGTAAACAAAGCAAAAAAGATACATTTTGCTATTTCTCTTTGTTGGGACATCATAATGAATGCTAGCTGACATCTATATAACATTATAAAGTTTGCAAAGTGGGGTTACATGTTGTTTCAGACCAAATTTGTGTTTCCATTTGTGTAGGACTATTAGTAGGGAAATTCACTGTATTAAAGTAGAGGAAATTGAGGAAAACAAAGGTTAAATTACTTGCTCTAGGTTACAAAACTATTAAGTATCTAAGGCCAGAATTGCACTCAATTCTTCTTGACTCAAGGCCTTAGGCTCTATCTACCACACCACCCAGCTGATGATAATCAACAGAGGAAAGACCCTAGCATTAAGAGGCATCTTGGAAGGATTCTTGTAGTAGACAAGATTTCAGCTGGTACTTGAAGAAAGCCAAGAAGCTGACATTATGTGGAAGGGAATTTTAGGCATGGGAGAAATCCTGGGAAAACACATGACATCAGAAGAAGGAATGTCTTGTGTTAGAAACACAGAAAAGGACTCTGTCACAGGATAAGAGTACATAGATGAGAGTGAAGTATAAGAAGACTGGAGAAGTAGGAAGGGACCAGCAATCCATAAGGTAGGCATTCTGGGTATTATTATCCCCATTTTGCAGGTAAAAAACAAGAGGCCCAAAGAGATCCAGTGAACTTTAATTGAGTTGAATGTAGATCTGTCTGCCCTAAAGTCCAGAACTGTCTCTCCACTTCAAAGAGTCATCTCATGCCATAGGAATGTGTGATAATATGCAAACTGCCCTTCTAACTTTCTAGGGTTGTTGTTCTTTCATGTCTTAACTGTAATATACAAATATTATCCAATAAAAGGCATTCAATAAATTTAAAGGATATTTAAAGGATATAATTGGTCCACTGACTGTTAATTAATAATGCCAGTTACAGAGTGGTTTCTTTACAACAATGCTATAAGAGAGTCAATGCAAGTGTTATTATCACCATTTTGCAGATGAGGAAAATGAGGTTTTGATCTGAGGAAAGGGAAGGGAATAAACATTTACACATCACCTACTAAGTATAAGGCAATGTGCTAAGTGCTTCCCATATATTATCTCATTTAATCATTGAATTATCTCATTTAAAGATTTTGATATGTGAGAGAACTCACCCAGATAACACAATCAATCAATATTAATTAAGAATCTGCTATGTGCTACACATGCCTACTACTTATCAAAGGCAGGATTCAGATCAAGGTGTCCTGAATCTAAATCCAGTATGGCTATCCAGTCTGCCATATTGCTTCACAGGATGAATGTACTTGTAAGTATCTTTCACACCCAGGACATATTCACTTCATCACCTTCAGCTGTACATTCTTTATAAATACAAGGTGAACTTATGAAAGCTATTAGTCAATCAGAGGGAATAATAAATGACTTCTTGTAGTGGACATTTCCAGCTTCTAAGAACAGATTCCAACAGTAATATTTTTGAACTCTTCCCTGGTCTTTTATTTTTCTTTATCTGGACTCTTTCCTCCTCCCATCATAATGAAAACCCAGCTGTCAGTACTAGGCTGCTGTGCAAAAGGTGTCAAGGACTTTGCAATAGGTAACAATGTAGACAATGGCTCACTCTTTTCCTTCACTGTATACAGAGGTTTTCCCTGCAAGAAAAACCCTGGGCCTAGCAGATATGACTGAGAGCCTGGCAAAGATTCATAAAAAAAAAGAAAAAAAAAAGAAAAAAAGAACACGGTCTCTAAATCTATTAGATTCTAAGTTTTCTGCAAGATAATATAGAGCTACGTGTATATATGTTTTTTAGTTTAAGATGAAAAAATGCATTGATCCAAAATGATCATTAATAGGGATTATTGTCCTGTCCCTAAAGACTAATTACTGTTGCCTCCCAATCCCTTGTACATACATACACACACACACACACACACACACACACACACACACACACACTTCATGATCCATAAAATGGATCCATAAATGATCCATAATGATCCATAAATGATCCATAAAACAAATTCACATGATAAGAAACATAGGAACAGAATCTCTATCCTGCAGTTCTAAGCACCAAAGAATCAAGTAAAAAACATAACTGTTGCTGCAAAGCTATCTTAGTTTATCCTTGTCAGTGCCAAGTTCAACCAAATGCTGCTTGATAAATTGTAAGTCACTGGGCATCTTCAGCACAAGCTATAGATGCTGTTCAAGCATCCATCTGAAAACCCAGGATAAGCTTTTAAAGTTATAGATATGCAACACCATACAAATATAAACCTAAGAAGACATCCTGTTGCCATGACAATATAATGCACTTGTTCCCCATCATTATGGATTCTGTGCTTTGGGAATTTGATTACACTGTTGTACTTTACTTACTTGGATAATACAGTGAGTGCCATTTTAAAATCTATTTTGTTTGTTCCTTTGAAACATGATTGGTTTTGGTTTCTCCTGGAAATGAAAAAAAAAGGCAAAAATATCTTAGATAAATTACTGGTAATGACTGGGAAGATTTAAGCTATTTCCCTCAAAACATGTTTGTTTTTATCTAGTCCTGCATAATCAATGTGAATTCATCCTCAAATATTAAATTATGGTGATTCTATTCAATTCAACTAACTTTCATTAAATGCCAACTATACGCTAATAACTATGTTAGGTTGTGATGATATAGAGACAAAAACAAAACAGACCTGCCTTCCTGAAGCTTAGATTTTACTAGTAAGGCTTATCTTATTTTGATTGAAAATGAAAAATGGAAATGATTTTTATTTGTGCTAGAATAACACTACATTATTTTTCCATGGAAAATAATGTATTTTTACAATTTTGAAGCCTAGAGAAAGATTGTGTGTGTATATGTTGGCTTGCATGTCATACACAGAGAACTGCACTAGATTTATTTTTAGAGGTAATCCAGTCAAAATCCCTCATTTTATAGATGAGAAAACTTAGGCCCAGAGAAGTTTAATAACATATTTAAGGTCCCATAGGTAAAAAAAAAAAAAAAATACCAAAGTCAGAATTTTGAACACAGGTTGTTTGATTTAATTTTTTTTCCTGTAAGTTGCTGAAGTCTAGAAAACATGATAGTGGCATGGGGGCATATATAAAGAAGAGGTCAGTCCAGATAAAGGAAACTTCAGCTTAGAAGGATAGAGTCGTAAATGGGCCATGGGGGATTAGAGAAAGAAAAAGCAAGAATGTGATTGGAGCCCAGGCTCAATGAAAAGAGAAATGAATTTGAACCATTTCCATGACAGATTGTTAATCTTGATCACTTTCCTTTTCTCTCCCCACCTTTTTCTTCTTTGTAAAGATAATAAGATAGAATTAAAAGACAAAGTGTCAGAGGAAGATATGATTGAGGAGAACAAACAACTAAAAACCATAACTGTGAATGTAAACAGAAAAAAACCACCCCTAAAATGGAGTAGGGTAACAGAATGTAATGGAAAGCAGAATCCAACAATATGTTGTCTTACAAGAAGAATACCTGAAACAAATACTCTGGGAGTATTAAAATGAGGCCTTGAAACAGAATTTATTATACCTTAGGTGAATTTTAAAAAGCAGGTGCTACCATCATCTCAGAAAAAGCAACAATAAAAATATCAACACAATATACATGTACTGAAGCAAAGAGCACCTAACTGCAACACTTAAAGGAAAAAGAAATAAAATAAAATGAGAAATGAAGAGCAAAATTTCAATAAAGGGGAACTTCAATGTTCTCCTCTCAGATCTAGACAGATCCAATAAAAAAGATAAATAAGAAATAAGGTAAAAATCTTAATAGTATTTGTTTAAATTAGATGTGCTGCATCTATCAAGACTACTGAATTGAAAATGCGATGAAAATGGTTATTTGAATGTATTCTACTTTTTTTTAATTTGTTTGTGAGAGGTTAAGAAACCCTTAAATGTATATAAACAATAATAGTAAATACATCTTTAATGTTCCCAACACACAAAATATTATAATCAGTAAAAGATGTTTAGAGAAAAGACTCAAACTTAAGGGACTAATAAAATGAAAGTTAAAAGATATTCATGGAATCAGCAGATAATTGATGAAGCAAATAGGACAATATGCCAAAAATTTTGGATGTAGTCAATTATAAGACATAAGTTTATATTTCTAAACAGTCATTAACAAAATAAAGAGCAGATCAAAGAATAGGGAGTGAACAGCAACAACAACAACAAGAAACTTCAACCAAACAGAAAAATAGTATTTCTGAAATATCAAGAGATAACTCAAAGTGAAAAAACAACAACCCTGAAATGATGGCCAAAACTAGAAACTTGTGTTATGACAAAAAATCATAAAATACATAAGCTGATTGTGAGTTAGATTTTAAAGATGAGGAAAATCAAATTATCTGTGCTCAAAAAATGATCTTGCACCTATCAGTGAAAGGAAAATTGGAGGCTTTTTGTTCTAATATGAAAGAGGTGAAGTTTACAAACAGGTCTTATGATTGTAGAAATCATGGTCTTTCTACTGTGTAATGTATATTATCACAAAATAAAAATAAAGAGTTAAGTTCAAGACAGATGAATGTGAAATAAAGGAAATTAACATCAATAATTTTCCAAATTTCATCCAAACAAAATGGATAACACCTACAAAAGTCATTGAATATGTGTGTCTATTGTATGTGTGTATTTAAACCAAGATTGATAAAACAAAGAGAACAACACAAATTTAGATAAATTGAAAAAGTCATAAATGAGGTCCCCAAGGGAAAAAAAAATAGGAGTCAGTGGATTCACAAGAGTACTTTAATACAAAAAAGCCTTTTTTAAATGAAATGATGCTCTTCATTTTCCTTTGGGTATATAATAAAACCATATATTGCAACTCTTTTATTTGCCTCTTCTATTTGCATCTGTATTCTTAGTTTCATTTATAGACAGATTGGTTTCCTTAAGAGCAAGAATGCCAACATGGTCGCCCAGTTTTTTATCCACTTGTTGATAACTGCACAGATCTCCTATTAAAAGTTCTAGCAACTAAGTTAATATTTATACAAGGTACAACTGCAGACCTTTCCACTCTCTACCTCTAATTTCACCACTCAGTTGTCATTGTTATAAATGCAGAATGTTGCTACACAGGACTGAGGGCTATTGCATCTTTCTTTGTTTCATGGATTGCCATTGTCATAGAAATTATGGCTGCATTTACTGAAGGTGAACATGTTAGCACTGAGTTAGGCTGTTCTTCAGAAAAAAAAAAAAAGACAGTCTGTGGCCAATACTATACTGGGGGGTGTCTTTCTAGCATCTTCTGCCTTCAGTCACTCATTTGTCCCCTCCTCACCAATATATGGCATTGTGGTAGAACCTTGTGGAGAACACTACACATGTATTATGATTTTTAAAAATACATTTTGTAACACCACTGGTAAATGAGTATTTTTGCTCCTATTATACAAGTGAAAAAAAAACTGAATCAAAGAAAGCCAGGATAAATTGGCTGCACTCTCATAGCAAACTGTTCTGTAGAGAAAGAACAGGGTAATGCAATCGGATAACATTGTATACTTCTTATTCCATCTTTATGCCCTCTCAAGTGACTCCCATTTCATCACAGATCTCAAACTGAAAGCATGTTCTGAGATGTTAAAGATGGTGTCTTTAATTGTTAGAAATAGCATTATGGATTTAGAACTGGAAAGTACCTTAGAGATCACCTAATCCAAACCCTTCATTTTACTAGTAAGGAAACTGAAGTAGAGAGAGGTTCTTTGACTGGTCTGATGTTATGTGAGTAAAGAGTAAAAGATTTTAATCCAGTTTCTCTTAGCCCAGATGCAGATGTTTTTTTTCCCCCATTCCAACACAGTGCCTCAAGTACATTAGAGCTTCATAATGCATATAAGGAATAGAATTCTCACTCTTGTTATAAGAATACTTTCATAGCACTTTCCCCTAGTGAGCCGCCTTAACAATATGGCACACAAAACCTCATCTCATTATCATTTCATGCTCAACTCAAACATGAAATAAACGAACCTTTCCCACATTTTCACGAGTCCTTTCAGTTTAATAAAGGAACCTGCATTTCTCAGCTCCTTAGCTTGGTCTTTATTTCTTGGAACGTTAATCATCTCATAATTTGGCATCGCTCATTAGAAGTCAAAGTATTAGGGATTGTTTGTCACAACCAGAACCCCATGAATAATTAGCCTTGATGTCCCCAAGCTTCTTAATTGCATTTGCTATGAATCAACAAAAACAAGCCAGAAAACAAACAAGACACTCTACAAAGACTTGGCTGCTCTCTATACAATTTAAAAGGAGCCAAGCAGGACTGGAAAGCATTGAAGCAATGGGGTGCACTTACCTCATTATGCCTATCAGAGCAGGACCGTGGAGTTTACCGGGATGAACTATTGGCTTCATATGTGCTATCATTACTACCTAGCCTCTGTAGTGAAGCATGTGATGGAGAGACAGCGTGGTGGACTAGATGGATAGATGATAGAACCTGGAGTCAGGAGAGATTTGGATGAAAATGTGTGCTGGAACCTGCTCCTGAGAACTGGTTATTAAAATTTCAGTGTGAATATTTACACCTTGAAAACTGGAAATGCTACCAATCAGAGCTTGATTTATTGTTGTTTGTCTAGACCAGGGATGGGGAACCTCTGGTATTGAGGCCACATGTGGGCCTTCTAGATCCTTAAGTGCAGCCTTTTCACTGAATCCAAGGTTGAAAGATCTAGAAGACCACATGTGGTCTCAAGGCTGCAGATTCCCCACCCCTGGTCTAGACTTAAGGAACTGAGGGAGAAAATGATAATAAAACATTAAATTTAAAAGTATGCCCCACATTTTCAGAGAGTTCGTTGTTAAATACCTGCACGGCCCTGGTTTTCAGTTACTTTCTGACACTTAGTAACTATGGACAAGTCATTCACTTTGTCTGAGTCTCAGTATCCATGTGTAAGTTTAGGATAGTAACAGTAGCTAGGTAGAATGTATATAGACATTTAAGGTTTGCAAAGTGCCTTACATATGTCCTCATTTTATCATCACAATAACTCTGTGGGGTGGGTGCTGTTAGTAAGTGTCGGAAGCAGGGTTCAAACTCGGTTCTTCCTGACTCTGAGTTTGCAACTCTTTACATAGCACTCAGGACTTTTGTAAAGATCACAAAGTAATATGCAAAAAGGATTTTGAAAACCTCAGAACACTATGTAAATATCATTTATTGTACATAAAATAATTTCAGGGCTATTCATGCTTAGATCCAAGGACTTGTTGCAGCCAGCTTAGACTAGCTTGGGATGACTAACTGTTGAATTGTCAGTGTGAGAATTTACACCTCAGAAATTGACAAATGTTACAAATCAGGACTTGATTTGTTTTATTGATATCTAATCTTAAGAAAATGGTGGGGAAATGTTAATAATGCAAATTACATTTTAAAATGTGTCCTTGTGTGCATTTTTTGCCCTAAAGTACTAGTTATTAAACATTTATGACCGTGCCCTTGGGCAGATACCATGTAAGATCTGGCTTTATAGATTCAGTGGGAAGTTTATCTGACAAAGAATAATAGTATCTCTCACTAGAGCTCAGTTTTCTTATCTAGAAAATGAGTAGTAATAATAATAATACCTTTACGTCCTACTTCATAGGACTTTGAAGCAATGTTGCATAGCAGAAGAGGCATTGTATTGGAAAGTGAGTGTAAATTCCAACTTTACTATTTACTACCAATGTAGTTTTGGGTTATTAACTTCAACTATATGGGCTCAATTTCCTCATGTGTAAAATGAGGATATTGAGGGTGGTGGACATAGAAGGGAGGGCAGATTAGGGGAAAATTTGGAACTCAAAATCTTGTAGAAATAAATGTTGAAAACTAAAAATAAATTAATAAAAAAATAAAATGAGGGTATTGGACTAGATGAACTCTCACTCTCTTTCTATCTCCAAGCTTGTGCATACCTATCTGTTGGGGCATTGGAAATCAGATAAAATTTATAAGTTATTTGAACATTTAAATAACACGTAAATTTTTTTTATGAAATGTTTGTATGCCAACTGAGATTTTGTATCATGCTTTTTACTTGATTACTAAAGGTATCCTTTAACATACAATTCTGCTGCGAAATTTATTTTTACATCAAAAAATTGCCATGATGTAAAGTAAAACAATTTCCTAGAGTTTCTTTTTTAATAATTTGATAAACTATTGGTTTTCTTTTAGGAATTTTCTGGTTCACACCACCCACGTATCCACAGCAGATTCTATCTTATCTACTGTCTGTATTTTTTTCTTTTAAATCCAAAGACAGCAACAGTGTGGTATTACTAGGGACAAAGCACATCTTGGACAGGCCTCTAGATGCCATTGGGAGGCCTAGGGCATAGTTAGGAAGAAGGAACTATGGGGAAGGCATAGAATGGGAGAAGAAGGAAGACAATGAAGGTGGTAATGACGATGACAATGACCAGGTAGAAGAACTAAAGACTTGAAAGAAAAAAGGAGAGGAAGAGAAAAATGGAGAGGAAGGGAGGAAAAGGTGAATATTTCACAGTAAGCAGAGTACAAGGCCTGAAGTCAGGAAAACTCCTCTCCCTGAGGAGTCTGGCCTCAGACCCTAGCTGTGTAACCCTGGGCAAGTCATTTGACCCTGTTTGCTTCATTTTCCTCATTTTCTTCATCTGCAAAACGAGCTCGAGAAGGAAATGACAAACCACTCCCGTATGTCTGCCAAGAAAATCCCAAATGGGGTCACAAAGAATTGGACATGACTGAAAAATGCCTAAAAATATACCAATAATAGTTTTAGATAACATCAATGCAATAGGTTATCTCTAGCCTAAACATAAAGATCTTCCTTTCTATTGTACTAATGGCCATAAACCAAAGCCTCTAATCAATCAAAATTGTGGGTCACCTGAGGGCAATGAAGAGATCTGTGGCTGACATCACTGGACTACAGCATATGGCCAAGAATGAATACAGTAGAAATGGCCCTGGATTTGGAGTCAGAGAATCTGGACTCAGAGCCTGGGTGTACCATTTCCTAACTGTGTGACAGTGGGCAAATGACCCTTTTTAGGCCTCCTAGTTTACTTCTCTGTACAGGCAAGAGGTTGGGCTATGTCATCTAAGGTCGTCTGAGGAATACTACATCTAGTGTTCCAAACGGTGCAAAAGATAGGATCTAATAGATGCAAAGCAGCAGCTAGGTGGCTTAGTGGATAGAGTGTCAGGCCTGGAGACGGGAAGACTCCTCTTCCCGAGTTCAAATCTGGCCTCAGATATTTACTAGCTGTGTGACCCTGGGCAAATCACTTAACCCTCTTTGCCTCAGTTTCCTCATCTATAAAATGAACTGAATAAGGAATTGGAAAAACCACTCCAGTATTTTTGCCAAGAAAACCCTAAATGAGGTCACAAAGAGTTGGGTGTGTCTAAAATGACTGGACAACAATAGATGCGTGGCTAGAAAAGCAGATGGGCTGCTCATAGAATGAGGAGGCATAACTGACAGATTTCTCATGCATTGTGCTGATACTCACATACATTAAAATTCCTGGAGGAAGACTTTTAATACATTGGACAAGATTCCAGAAGATAAGAATAGGTGGGTGGGGTGCAATCTGCTTTGGAAGAGTACCATCATCAATGATATTATGGGTCTAAGGTCACAGATGACAGAGGCAGTTGGGTGTGGTTGAATTTGAAGTCAGGAAGAGCTGCATTCAATTCCTACCTTGGATACATATAAACTATGTAACCCTGGGCAAGTCACTTAATTTCCCTGACTTTTCTTTCTTCCTCTGTAAAAATAATGGATTATGATAGTTGGAATCTAAGATGCTTTTCAGTTCTCAATTTATTGTTATATGACTTCATAGAAGTAATGTGCCTATCTATCGATAGGGCCATTTGCAGTTTTCAAAGAACCTTTGAATCTATTCTCTTGTTTGAACCAAACAGCTCTTTAAAGTAATCAGGTAGGTATTATTAAATTCAATCGCATATTTAGCACTAAGATAGACTTTAGTTGGTTATCTAACCCAACTCTCTTATTTTGCAGATGAGACCCTTAGAGACTAAGCCCTTGCCCATGGTCATATATCTAGTAAGAGGCAGAGCAAGCATTTGAACCAGGTCCCCTGAGTCCAATTCTAGAATATTTCCAATGCTCTATGTGGCCTCCTGTTATATTTATGTTACAGTTCAGGTTCTTGGAATAAACTCATTTAGATACTTTACCAGTAGGCATTGCAAAGTCTGACGGATAATTTTTATTATGTAATGCTTGATGGTGAAAATACAATAATCTCATTTGATCTTCACAATAACCCCACAGTTTTCTGTTATTCCTATTTTACAGATGAGGAAATAGAGAAACTTCTTAAGTTTAAGAGATATCCAAAGATGACCTAGCTGGTTAATATCAGAGAGGAGATTCAAAGCTGGGTATGCTGACTGTGAGGCCAGCGCCCTAGTGTAATTTTCAAGAGGTAACCAAAACCACTGCCATGAGCCCTTGGCTTGGGGATGTAGTATGTATGCTGCCAGGAAAATTGTAGCCAAAAGATATCCTAAAACAACGGCTCATGTTAAGTTGTTGTTGTTATTGTTTTAAACTTTTCAGTCTCTTATGATTCATGGATAACAAAATATCTAGGCTGAGTCAGCTGAGAATTATAGCAAAAAAAAATCAAGTAAACAACTTCAAATACATTTTGAAAGCATTATTCATGCTTTGGGAAACTTTACTTTTTGAACAGATATTGAGACTTTGTGTTTTGATTAACTCTTTAGATTCATGCCAGCAAAAAAAAAAGTCTGCTCTGAGGGCATGTACTGTTTTGTTTTGGCTTTGTATTTTCAGCATCTTGCACCATGCCTTGTCCACAACAGGCACTTAATAAATGCTTGTTGGATGAATTAAACTTAGTATATTTTCCTCATTGCATGGAACATAGATAGTATGGTACCATCTCCATGCAGTAGGAACTCAATAAAGTTACATATCAATAGCTTATGTTCCAGGAACCCTAATAAGTGATAAGGAAACAGATACAAAGAAGATAGTCTTGGCCTTTAAGGAACTTTCCTTCTAATGCAGATGGGAGAGAGGGAGGGAGAGAGAGACACACACACAGACTCACACAGAGACAGAGACACACACAGACACAAAGAGAGACACTATGAGAACACTGGCATGGTGAGGAGATGGCGGGGAAGAAGAATGGTGGCTTGGTCCGTGGTTCTAGATCAGAGCTAGGTATCTCAAGCTCCGTGCCTTTCATTTCAGAAAGGCAAAGAGGAAGAAGGGAATGAAGATAATGATGGCCATAGTCTAAGTAGCACGGAATTCAGATGTGTCCTCGCACCAAGACAGATAGATGTTACTTGGTATAAAAACATAAAAATGAAAGTGAAGCATGGAAATTTGAAAGTATCTTTGGAAAGGACTCTGCCTTAGAGTGAATTCCACTCTCAAGGCTATTGTGGCTATTACCATGCTGTTAAATCCACTGTTACAGTATATAACTTCCTGAGTATTCTTCTATACATTTAATTCCAGCTTCTAAAATGTATTTGCACACATAACCACGTGCTAGATAGTTGCTTTTCATCAGTCTTTGTGGATACAAGCAAATTCCAAACCATCATGAAACTAAGTTTCGTCAGTGAATACTTTGCCAACACAGATTTTATCCTGCTATGTTTTTGAGAATTGTTGAAATATGGCTCACCTGTCAACAAATTTCGTGATGAGCTTTTCTGAATTTAGGTAGATTGCCCTTATATTGCAGTCACAGAGTCCATCACTAAACCGATATCTTAGGTCTTTCCATCTTAGGAGGATGGACCCAAGCTTGTACTCTTCTGACCCAGGCTTTGAAGACCTCTGATCAACTATATACCATGAAGAGTATGTAGTCAGAAGTGTGTATGTCAGAGTGCAGGATGAGGAAAGAATTACTGTATGAATGTGTGAGTATACACACATATAAACACAGATTTTTTTTTGAGCAATAATGTAATGGACCTGATTTTAATAAGCCATTGTTTACTCATGTATATGAGTATGTACTCATGTTATTTACAAAGTATTGTGCTACTTGGGAGAGGCAAGGGGATAAGCATTTATAAAGCCTCTACTATGTATTAGGCACCGTACCAAGCCCTTTACAAATGTTATTTCATTTCATAAATATTCATTTAATCCCTGCTATAGTCCTATAAAATAGATGCTGTTATTATTCCCATTGTACAGTTGAGGAAACTGAGACATAAAGTGATTAAGTGATTTCCCCATGGTCACACAGCTAATAAGCATCTGAGGATGGATTTGAACTCAGATCTTTCTGAATCCAGGCCTAACATTCCATCCAATGAGCCACCTAGCTGCATTAAGGTGTTCTTAAAAATATAAAGATGAATAAGGAGCGAATCCTTACTATCAGCTTAAAATCTAGTAGAGTAGGGCAATCAATCAACAAGAATTCATTAAATACCTGTTTTGTGCTGGTCACTATTCTAGGCACTAGGTAGATAAGTACAAGGGATGAAACTCTATCATCTATTTATCTGTCTGTCTATCTATCAATCTATCTATCTATCTAATCTCCAGATGCTTCCTTCACCAAGTAAAATATTCCTCAGTAAAAAAAATCATAATTAAGGTAAACAAAGAGATATGAAAGTATCTTGGGATAGAACCCTGATTTTGAGTATATTCTACTCACAAGAGAATCATTGTGGCTAACGCTATACTACTAAGTTTATACATCTAAAGCTATACCTCTGCATACATGATACATGTTTGTGTGCATATCCTTCTAAAGGGAAAAAGCATGATGTACACAAATGTATATTCAAAGTCAACATTGCTAAATGTTGAGGTGAGGAAAACTACATTTCTACAGGGAGTACAGAAAGAGACCTCTTAATCCTCTTTTAGATCTTACATTCTATAAATCATTGACTTGACAATTTCCATCACGGTGAGAGTGGAGAGGAATCATGGAAAGCTCCATAGAAAACATGATAATCATTCTGTATCTCAAAGAATGTGTGTGATTGCAGCAAGGAGAGATGGGAAGGAGTGAGTTCTAGGTAGAAAGAATGGCATCAACAAAGGCCGACAAATGGGCAAATAAATGGCATGCCACCATAGACTGTGCTCATACTTTTCTCCTAAACATAGCCTAGTTTCTGGTCAAACTTGTAATTGCTCCAACTCTTTAAATAAGGTTTGAGTTTGAGAATAACAAACTCTAAAAAAGGATGTGATCACAAAATCTCCTAGATCCACTCCCCAATACACACAAATGCATTTAAACTCAAAAATCTCTAAGAGCAAACTCATATTCCACATCAATTGTCTTTTAACCATCACTACATCAGTAAAAATGGGTAGCTTACAGAAGTAGAATTTGAGAAGAGCAAGTCAAACAGTCCATCCATTTAATTGTTTTATACTCAACTGTTCTGTCTTCTTAGAATTCAATATATGTTCATTAACCCTCCTAAAACACGTCAGTTTTTTAAAAATGCTTTTTATGTCCAAAGGTAGATCATTAATATTGATATCAATTCCTATTCATTACTAACAGTATAATTTGATTCTTTTTTTCAGTGAACAGTCAGACATAAAATAGGTATAGCTGCCTACCTCTTCACAAAGAGTTTGTGAAAAATATGTTTTTCCATTTCAAACTGGAATTGCTGCCAATTCTACACTTAAAGAGATAGGTTAGCAAGTGCTGCAATGCCTGGGGTCCTTATTATCTTTGAGCTGCAGTGAAATTGAAGCTGTCTTATGGAAAAAAATAAGAAAAACTGAGTGTAATGTCTGCACAGATAGGTCAAAGTGGGGGAGAGAACAACATTTCAGGGCCTAATAGGTCCTGCTATAAGGCAAATTAAATATTTTTAAAATCCATTAATGCATCCTTAGGGCTAGAACTTTAATTATGCAAAAAATCAAGAAATCCAAAAGATGTGACTCTCAGGTCCCTGGGCACAAATGTTGAATGTTATATTTCTGTGTTTCACTTTACCTTTTTATGTTGTATTATGCAGAGAACAATTTAGCTTAGATTGTTGGATAACCATAACTTTCAGGACTCTTTTTGTGAATGTCTTTGTTATCGAATATAATTTTACATTCATAACTGTAATGTCTATGAGGTAGGGAATATGTTTTGGGGCACGCTAAGTGCTTTAATTGCACAGCGCCACATTTACCTTTCTCCATGTCCAAAATGACAGACAGAATTATTCTTTGAGGCTGTTCTGGTGTTTTTCTCAAAAGAAAAAAAGATAGAGAAATTCACTTGCAAGATGCAAAGTTCAGTGAATGAAACAGGCATCAGCCTTACACATAGGCCAACCCAGCATGAGCTCAGGACCCAGGCCGTTTTGATCAGGAGAGAGTTGAAGCTTTTTCATAAGGGTTTATCGCTGACTGGCACCACCTGTGGCTTGAGGAGGAAAAGCATAGGGAGCTTTGCAGCTGGTCCAGTATCCTAAGGAGTGGGCAGAAAAAATCAACCTCATCTGGGTAGAGATAAACTACATTAGGATGACTGGCTTGGCTGCCCCTCCCTCCCAGGCCCCACTCCTCCATCACTGGTAGTGTTCTTGCTCTATTTTCTCCCATTTATGCCATGAGAATTTTATATTACATAGCGATTTTCAAATTGTCTTCTCGTTAGAATGTGAACTTGATAGCAGGGACCATGTCTTTTTCTTTGTAGCTCCGGCATTTAGTTAGCATAATGCCTGGCACGTAATAAGCACTGAATAAATGCTTGTTGTTTATTAAGGGAAGCCTGCCACTTGGGGAATGACTGAACAGGTTGTGGTATATGATCGTGATGGAATACTGCTGTGCTATAAGAAATGATGAATTCAGTGATCTCAGGAAAACATGGGAATACTTGCATGAAATAATGAAGAGCAAAATGAGCAGAACCAAGAGAACATTGTATACAGTAATAACAATATTGCTTTAAGAACAACTTTGAGCAAAGAAGGCATTTTGACCATTATAAATACCCATATTAATAATAAAGGACATATGAAGAAAGATGCTAAATAAATAAATAAATAAATGTTTGCTGTTGTTGTTGATGTCTGGTACAGAGATAACCACTTTGATGATATTTGCATTTCTCTAGTTTAAAAGAACAGTTGTTCATGATGTAAGCTAACACACTCTAAACTTTTTCCACTCTTGATCCCTTCAGTAGTGTTTGTTGGTGCTGAGTGGGCGTGATGGTATGGGCAATACAAAAAGTGCATGTCTATGTTCAGAACCAAGGCTACAGTGAAATTGCGCGATGCAACATGGGCAGGAGTTGCCAGAAACACCTTGGATTCATTACACCTTTGATTTTGAATTAAGGTTTGGTCATTGTGCATTCAGAAACCTTTTACTGTTGCCAAATTTTTCACCACCCCCTATGAAATGGCAACCTACACTTTAAGAAGCACTGATGTAGGTGACGATTAATTGCAAAGAGCAAGTAAAAGGTTACGTTTGACTACAGAGAAGAGACTTTCCCCAGTTGAAGACTAGTAAGAACACAACTGATATCAAAGAAGTTGAAGTCTTTGTTAATCATTTAATTCTCAAAATAAAATAGAAGCATTTCTCAGTGAAAATGATGATTATTTCCCATTTTTATAGTTCTTTTTAGTTTCTGGGGCACAGATGCAGTATTCAGCTCTCAGCAATATATCATACTTCTGCAATTCAGACAGCTCTGCTCATTAATTCTAGGGATGCAACAACTTTGCTCTGACCCAAGAATCTCAGACAGTAGTCTGGAATCATCCCTACCCAGCAACAATGTTTGTTTTCCAACCTCATGGAGTCAGAGGGAATAACTAAACCTTTAAGTCTAAATACTATGGATGATGGTGTTAAATTTGTAGAGTCTTCCCCTCAAATTGTCCAAGAATGGGATTATAACTGTCTGAAGTAAGATTAGGTAGCAAGCAGACATTGAATCCTCTCCTAATACAGACTTTAGAAAGAGAAATTGCTTGTCTAAGGAAAAACATATCTATATTCCAATGATGTGTAAAATCTCCTTAATCTCTAAAGAAATGTTATGATAAAATTGGAACAAAGGGGAAAAACCATAAGAAAGAAAAGAACAAAAAAGTGAAAATGATATGCATTCTCACATTTTTTGTTTTTTGATTTTTTCTTTCTCATAGTTTTTCCTTTTTGTTTTGATTCTTTCATAATGTGACAAACGTGGAAATATATTTAACATCGTACATGTATAACATATCAGATTGCTTGCTGTCTTTGGGAGGATGGAGGGAAGAGAGGGAGGGAGAAAAATTTGGGATTCAAAATTTTACAAAAATGAATGTTGAAAACTATCATTACATGTAATTGGGGAAAAAATAAAATACTATTAAGGGAAAAAAAAGAGAAATGTTATGTCTCTAAATCATCAGGCTTTAAGGCCTTTAAATGTGACTCTAGCTGTCATGGAAGAGAACTGGATTTTTGCCCTGTTCCCTCTTCTTGGTTATTTTTAATATTCAGATAATTTACCACTAGTTCAAAAGCCCTACATTAGTAAAATGTTAAATATTGTGTGTGATTGGTAGAATATTATTGTATGTACTCTACTTTAGAGCGCTATTACTAGTTCAGGGTGAAAGAGGTTTTGTCTCAGTGTAAGGACATTTGGAAGGGCCATGTCATCTTCCCATGGCTTCTGTTGTACCAGTGTTTTACTATGTGAACCTTCCAAGCAGTGTCTGGTTCAATGAAGAGAGATTAGTACAGAAGATAAGCCAGTCGTGGGTGGAGTTGTTTGGGAAAGAATGGTAAACCTATCCAGGTGACCCATACCTGTAGCATAAGAGTTCTCTGTACTGCCCCTTCCCATTATCTCAAATGAAATTACTCAAGAACAGTTAAACTGAGGTCTAGTTCTGTTCTAATTTTATTCACCTAAATAGATGTCTTGGCATCCCTGTGCTCTGAGGGGTGAGTTTCCACCCTTATCTATTACTTGTCTCAGGCTTAGCGTGCCACATCTTGGCCACCTCCATGCTATGCCACCTACACAAGAGCTTCCTCCTCTTCCTTTTTCCTTTTTTTCTCCTTTCTTTTCTTCCTATCCTTTTCCCTCTACCTTTTCTACCTCTTATTCTTTCTACCTGGCACTCAGATTCCCACCCTCTGTCACCCTAGGCTGATTGGTTAGCTTTCATCTTACTTGTCTTGATCTGGAGTCCAACGTTTCAATTTCCAGTTGACTCTATGCCATGCCATGCCACATGAACCACCAGCCTCTATCTCCTCGGTAGTAACCCTTTTCCTGTTCCACCCCCTTTCTATATCTCAATATATCTGTGCTCTTCTTTTAGTAGAAGGCAAATGCATTTGAACTCTCAGTCCAGTGCTTCTATCAACTGAACTACCTAGATGCCTTGTTCTGAGGATCAAATGAGATAGTATTTGGCAAGTGTTTTTCAAACTTTAAGGCTCTATATAAATGCTAGCTATTATTTTGAGAACTCTTTTTAGAGCTAGGTGGCTCAGCAGATAGAACACTAGACTAGTAGTCAGGAAGTCCTATGTTCAAATCCAGCTTCAGACACTTACTAGCTGTATTCAGTTCAGTCATTTTTCAATTTTGTCTGATTCTGTGACTGTGACCTCATTTTGGGTTTTCTTGGCAAAAATACTGGAGTGGTTTGCCATTTCCTTCTTTAGTTACAGATAAGGAAACTGAGGCAATCAATCACTTGCCAAGGGTCATTTAGCTATTAAGTGTCTGAGGCCAGATCTGAATGCAGGAAGATAAGTTTTCCTGACTTCAAGCCCAGCACTCTATCTACCGTGCCACCTAACTGCCCCCTACTTGTTCTATAACCTTGGACAATTCACTTGATCTCTCCCAGCCTCTAGTTTTCTCATCTGTAAAATGAGAATAGAGCATCTAGATGCCCTACAATGTCTAACTCAAGTCCCTCCAGTTAGAATTTTCTAAAAGTCCATTAGAGATATGTTATTATAATTCACCAGAGAGACTAGGACAGGATATATAGATCTGGTAATCATGTGGATAGAGATATTAACCAAATGCCTGTGAGCTTCTGAGATCACCAGGTAAAATAGTGAAAAGCCAAAAGAGAACAGAGACCACAACAGCATCTTAGGTGACACACACGGTTAAAGAACTTGACATGGATAAATACCCCCCCCAAAAAAAATTAAACTAACAAAAAGTTGCCAGATGGTCTGGGAACCGGGAGAGATCATTGTTGCAAAAACCTAGAGAGGAGTACATATTCAAAATGATTTGTTGATCAGTAGTGTCACATGATACAGAGTTGTCTGAGAGGATCAGCATTAGTTATTAGATTTGGTAAGTAAGGTATTATCAGTACCCTAGGAGAACACAATTCACTTGAATGAGGAGGTACCTTTGAGATTTAAGATAGTTTACAAGAGAGTATCAGGAGAGGAACTGTGAAGGGATTGGTTATAGACAGATTTCTCAAGGAGGTAAGCCATAAAAGAAAGGAGACATATAGGGTGATGGCTAGCAAGAATAGTCAGATCAAACATGACCATGTCTGTAAGCAACATGAAAAAACTTAGTAGACAAGGAGAGAATGAAGATATGAGACTGTGGATGAAAGAGAAATTTGCTGCAGAAATTGAAAGGAACTGAGGTCAAGGGCACAGATAAAGGGATTTGCCTTGGCAGGAAGAAGAGCCACCTCTTTATCTGAGACTAGAGTGAAGCTAGGTGGCTCAGTGGATAGAATGTGGGACTTAGAGTCAGAAAGACCTGAGTTCAAAGCCAGCCTCAGACACTTGCTAGCTATGTGACCCTGGGCAAATCACTTAACCCTGTTTCTCTCAGTTTCCTTATCTGTAAAGTGAGCTGGAGAAGGAAATGGCAAACCATTCCAGTATCATTGCCAAGAAAGTTTCAAATGGGGTCATGAAGCATTGGTTTCAACTGAAACGACTGAACAACAAAAGAGTAAAGGAGTAGATAATGAAAGGAAAGGGATGAAAGATGTGAGATGAGGGTAGACTGGAGAACTCTCCAGGAATGGATTTTTTTTTTCTGTGAATTATGAGGCAAGGCCCTCATTTGAGATAGCTGAGGGAAGGATGCCATGGAAAGCTTAAGAAGAGATTAGAAAGTTTGGAGCAACTGCCCTAGAGAGTGGGATAGTGAATCAATTAGAGTGAAGTGGAATCTTGGCTTTACTGTAATTAGGGCCCAGTTAAAATGAAATACAAATTTGTAGTAGGCCCAATCAGCAGAGTTTTGTGATTTCCTCCATCTGTGTTCAGCAACATATGAAAAAGAATCAAAGAGATAGATGGTAGGAGTAATTCAGGGTGGAGGTTTGGAAAGGCATGCTGATGAAAGGACAAGGGAAAAGGAATGTACTCTCATTAGGCACCTTAAGATTGAATAAAAATCTCCCCAATTTCATTGAGTAGGAAGACGAAGTCAAGCTCTTAAGATGTAGCATTCTAGGCCAAAGATGAGTTAGAGGTGAATGGAATTCAGAGCCTCCAGTACAACAGAGCTTCCCCCTTTCTGGAAGTCTTTAGAAAGAGGATGGAGGCCTACTTCTTAGTGATATTGTAAAAGAAAATCTTTTTGACAGAAGACTTTAGTAGGTGACCCCTGCAGTCTCTCCCAACTCTGAGATTCTATCATTTTTTTTCTTTTAAAATGAATTTAGGAATTTTTATTTATGATGAGAGAGAAATATTCCAGCCAAGAAGACTGCCTCTAAGTCAACTCTTATTACTATACGATTCATTTGCAAAACATCTTGATTGGCCAGATGGTATTGTGGTTAGAGGAAAGAAGAATGTGTTCATTAGATATCCCAGCAATTATGCCCCCTGAATTGATGGTCTTTGGGGTTATTGACCTTTCCCACCAATTATTAGCAAATTCTCTTTAAATGGGTGATTTCTTTTATAAGTTGACAGTCATGCTACAGAAACAAAAGACAACTCATGCATAAGAAAAACACAATTAACTGAAATCACTTTTAATGGCATAAATTTTGTCAGTGCAGTCTGCTGGCCCTTTTTCTCAAATGGATAGGAATGTGGCTGCTGAGGGCTCATGAACCCTTACATTAGGCATGTGAAACTTGTGGTCTATTAAGGTTTTTGGTTTTAGACCTACTGTTAATCTTACTGATATAAGCACTAATTGCTGGAATAGTCTATGAAAACTGTGTTTCTTCTTTAAATATATTTTAGCATTTTAAAAAATAAACCAAAGTTCTTTTCCTATACCTTTAAGTCTTAAAAAGATTCATCTTTTACAGGGACAGCTAGATGGCGAAGTGGATAGAACACCAACCCTGGAGTCGGGAAGACCTAAGTTCAAATCTAGACTCAGACTAGACACTTGATACTTAATAGCTATGTGACTCTGGGCAAGTCACTTGATCCCAATTGCATCACCAAAAAAAAAAAAGATTCATCTTTTACAGAGGAATTTTACATTCTTTACCAGTTAATTTAACTCTTTTCCTTTACACAAAGATACTTTTTTTAAAACGTTTCGCCTCTAAGCTGCTCCATATTATAAAGGGCGATGACTTAGAAAGGATTGCACCTCATTCTTACAACCAAAAAGGGATCTTGTTTCATTTCAGGACTATGACATGCTTTTTTTTTAACCAATCAGATTTTCACCAGTTTCCCATATTTTTTATCGCATAGAAGTCATGCCATTACAGTTGAAGTTTAAATGGAGTTTTAGTTACTTTGTTTTCACAGCCTGTGTGCTCTAGTCTAAGAAGAGACATTTTTCTCTGTCCACAAGCTTAGCATTGGAGGGGGATTTTATCTATAGGTTCATACCTTTTGTTAATAATGGCGGTATACATGGAAAAAGAGAACTATCATTGGTTTTGTAAAACTAAGGCCAATACAGATGGAAAGATATAAAATTTTACTTACTAACACATGTCCTTGTTTCTTACTGACCATGAGATC
>NW_020954652.1:17359187-17367858 GCF_900497805.2 Vombatus ursinus
ATTTTACTTACTAACACATGTCCTTGTTTCTTACTGACCATGAGATCGTGATGTCATCTGGTCCTCTATAAGTATGAAGGACAAACAACAACTTAAGAGAAAAATGACTCAAAGATTGCAAAGAATGGAGCAGCCTCTTATCTGTTGGGAGCTTGGAGACAAAGCTTCCCTCCCTTTCAAATGATTATCTTTAAAAGGAGAAAGGTCCCTTCCTGAAATGATTGAGAGGTAGAAAAGACTTGGAAAATCACTCCCTCTGCTTATTGATTAAGCTAATAAAGGATAGAGACTAGATCAGTGATTTCATTGTCATGGGGAATTTATACATGAGAAAATGCTCCCTACCAACTCAACCTGACACCCTCTCTGCAATATACCATCTAAAACACTTAACTCAGGCATTCAGAAACTAAATGACTTGTCCAAGGAAACACAGCCTATAGATGTTAACAGATGGAACCCAGTTCTTCCTGGTTCTGAGTCTATGCCACAATAATTTGCAAGAGAACTGAAAGCATCTGAAATTATAACATGAAAAATTTTGAAAAATGTTATTTTCATTGCTACTTTTTAAAAAGAAGAATGTTTTCATTAGATAGGGCTGAGTGAGTTTGGAATTCAAGGGGAAGGGATTATTTTGAAAGCAGATCTAAAAGCTTATACCTGGAAAAAAATGCAGACTACCTTGAAGAGAGGATTTTCTATATTTATTACCTTAGATTATGGTCTTGTGACCTTGAATGCAGGCTTTAACCTCTTTCCAGAGCTATCCTAAATCCATAGAGAAAAAAATAAATAGCACTTATTTTTAGTGTTTTATCTCTATCTTACATCAATGAGATGGATCAGCAGGTACTTTTCTCCTATGTTTTGCCATAAATCAAAGATAGCTTTTGACTTATCAGAAGGATGGTCTTGAAAAATGGGTACTGTGATATTAAATCTTAGATAATGTGAATATTATAAATATGTATATAGAGAAATCCCAATTTATTAGGCAGCTATCTAATAATGATAATCCAATTCATTAAAGTTCAGGTCTAATACTGTACTGTTGGCAGCTCTTTGTGCCAATGAAGGATAATAAGGTTTCATTTCTAGTCCATCAATCATACGCTATTCTCAACTGGGTATTGTGTGATCCATAAACAGGGGCACTACTTATCATAAAATGAAACCTTATTAATATAGGATCAATCTATCTACCTTAAATCTAGAGACCAAGAAATTTCAGCCTCACTGTTGGCATTTGAATTGTTTCTGACATTATTTTTATGTTTAGAAAAATTTAATGGCTTTCAATATAAATAAATTGGTCTTCATTATCCTGTTTTGATATTTGCTTTTGTGTAAATGAGTGTTGTGCCATGTATTTTATTAGTTAATTAAAAAGCTCTCCTCTTTCACTGATTCATCCAAAATGTGAATGATTCTTAAATAATTTACTCAAATCAGTTAAAATTTTTGAAATTTCAAGTACATTTTATTTTTGGTCTCAGTCTATGAATGACATACTTTGTTTGTTTTGGAAGAGATCTGTTATTTGTCTATTTAAGGAACTCAGTGAAACCCTTAAGTGATACGCATTAGGTATCTGTTCTGCAAATTATAGTCATCTAGAAATGCCTGGGACACTGAGAGGTAAAGTTACGTGCCTGAGATCACATAGCCCATATGTATTAGAGGTAGCATTTGAACCTAGATCTTCTTGACTCCAGGGCTAGCTGATGTATCCAACAGGCCACAGTTGTGATTTTTATCGTAACTATATAATTTTTATGAGTTCAAATGAGAGAGATGACTCATACTCGGGGAACTTGGCTAAATATAACTTACTGACAAACACACATAGTTATTTACATCAAATCCAACTAGGAACCAGATAGCACTACTCAGGGTGACTAACCCAGGGTGCCTTCTTTTATACTTCAGAATAAACATCCTATTCAAGTGGGCTTTTAGAGCATGCCAATCATGAATATGCATAATAAAAATACATGCCTGGGTTCTTATAATTACTTTGGTCCTTAGTGATTACAGTTCATAGATTCAGCAATCAGTCTATTTCTATTTACTAGTTTCTCTCTTTCAGCTTCATCCCTGAGTCCAAGAGGCTATGTCTAAGCAGCATGCATCACTATACAGTTTTAACAATTGTAGAATCACTTAATATTTCTTTGTAATGATAGTTTACTAAATGTTTATTAACCATTTTCTAGGCTTAGTTCTTTATGGTCTGTTAGGAGAAGTATTACAGTCTAGTTTTCATAGCATGCTATAGTGGTAATGGAGTACCATTTGGAGTCAGTGAAACCAGGTTCGAATCACAACACTGCTATTTACTAGTTTTCTGACCACGGGCAAGTCCCTTCAAGTTTTTGATTCAAAATCTGCAAAACTTAAGGACTAGACTCAATGTATCTAAAGTGTCTTTTAGGTCTAGATCTTTGATCATAATTATTTTGCCTAACTAGTTGGACAAATTGTAAATGTATTAATCTTGCCAAACTTCCCTCATGTGTCAAATGATTGACTGGAATCCGTGATAATTAAGTTTGTGGTTGAAATGACATAATTTTTGATGATGAATTTAGAATTTGTAAGTGGAAAACCAGACCAAAATCAGTAGGATGAGTGAAGTGGGGACTGATTCAGAAGGGTTACTGTCAGGGCATCCAACTTACAAATAAAAATGATTGGACATCCACAATTAAAGCATGGGAACATAGATGGCAACAACTTGAATGTAACTCACAGATTGTGCTGTCATAATGAGGGTACAGTGTGACATGCAGCAATATAATTATCTCAATATGGAAGATTTTAAATTGGTCTGGTTGCTATTGGCATAATGTGTCCATATTGGGGCCCAGTAATTTGAGAGAGATTTCCAGAACAAGTAAGAAAATTGCTTCAATCTTGTCATTTAATCATTTTATCAACAAGTATTTCTAGCACACCTACTAATCCCCAGAACTGGGCTAGGCACTATGGAGGATGGAGCAAAATCACAAGAAATGATTAATGAGCAATGCAGTATAACATGTACTGAACTGTGTTCTGAAAGAACTTCTACCTCTACTTCCCTTGATTGAGGGCCAAGGAAAAATGTCCTTAAAATTAGACCTTTTGCTGTTGTAGCTGTTTTTGTCAATAACATTGTTGTCAAGAGCATTGTTAGTAAAGAACTAGACATATGTATATATAATAGTGTATGTAATACAATGTAGGATTGTATAATCGTATATAACATATAATACTATATAGAATATAGATGGATATACACATGTACACACAAACATCCATAACATATACATTATACATGTGCATATCCACACAGGTAGGCATTCCACATATGTATATATTCATTCACGTACATATATACATATAGGTAGGAATGAGGGTGTTTAATATATGACAGATCTGCCCTTATAGAATCAGCTTCTTCTTTTTTTCCTTTTTTCTCTCAATTTATTTATTTATTTTTAGTTTTCAACATTCACTTCCACAAGATTTTGATTTCCAAATTGTCTCCCCTTCTCTCTCCCCTCCCTCTAACCCATGATGGCAAGCATTCTGATTAATGATTTCCTCAACCTGCCCTCCCTTCTATCAGCCCTGCTTTCTCTTATCCCCTTCCCCTTCTATTTTGCTGTAGAGTAAGATAGATTTCTATACCTCATTGCCAGTGTATCTTATTTCCCAGTTGCATGCAAAAGCAATTTCCAACATTTGTTTTTAAAACTTTGAGCTCTACATTCCCTCCCTTCCTCCCTCCCCACCCATCCCCCACTGAGAGGGTAAGCAATTTGATATAGGTTACACATGTACAGTCATGCAAAACACCCTCATAATAGTCATGTTGTGAAAGACTAACTATATTTCCCTCCATCCTATCCCACCCCCCGTTTATTCTACTCTCTCTTTTGACCCTGTCCCTCCTCAAAAGTGTTTATTTCTGATTACACCCTCCTCCAATCTTCTCTCCCTTCTATTACCCCTCCCTCTCTTGTCCCCTTTCCCTCTACTTTCCTATAGGGTAAGATAGATTTCCATACCCAATTGGGTGTGTATGTTATTCCCTCCTTAAGCCAAATCTGGTGAGAGTAAAGTTCACTCATCCCCTCTCACCTTCTGCCTCCTCCCCTCCACTGTAAAAAGTTTTTCTTGCCTCTTTGATGTGAGATAATTTACCCCATTCTACCTCTCCCTTTCTTCTTCTTCTAGTACATTCCTCTCTCACCTCTTAATTTTATTTTTTTAGATATCCCTTCATATTCAACTCATCTTGGGTCCTCTGTGTGTGTGTGTGTGTGTATATATATATATATATATATATATATATATATATATATATATATATTCCCTCCAACTATCCTAATAATGAGAAAGATCTCATGAGTTGCAAATACAATCTCTCCATGTAGGAATATAAACAGTTCAACTCTAATAAGTCCTTTATGATTTCTCTTTCCTGTTTATCTTTTCATGCTTCTTTTGAGTCTTATATTTGAAAGTCAATTTTTCTATTTAGCTCTGGTTTCTCAAGGATGCATTAACTTCCTCTACAACATTAAATGTCAGTTTTCCCCCTCATTGATTGCACTCAGTTTTGCTGGGTAGGTGATTATTGGTTTTAATCCTAGCTCCTGTGACCTCCTAAATATCATACTCTAAATATCATATCCCTTAATGTAGAAGCTGCTAAATCTTGTGTTATACTGATTGCGTTTCCACAATACTTAAATTGTTTCTTTCTGGCTGTTTGCAATATTTTCTCCTTGATGGGAACTCCAGAATTTAGCTACAATATTCCTGGGAGTTTTCCTCTCAGGATCTATTTCAAGAGGTGATTGGTGGATTCTTTCAATTTCTAGTTTACCCTCTGGTTCCAGATCACCAAGGCAGTTTCCTTGATAATTTCTTGAAAGATGATGTCTAGGCTCTTTTTGTTTTTGATCATGGCTTTCAGGTAGTCCCATAATTTTTAAATTGTCTCTCCTGGATCTATTTTCCAGGTCAGTTGTTTTTCCAATAAGATATTTCACATCTCTTCCATTTTTTCATTCTTTTGATTTTGTTTAATAATTTCTTGATTTCTCATAGAGTCAATGACTTCCATTCACTCCATTCTAATTTTTAAAGAAGCATTTTCTTCAGTGAGTTTTTGAACTTCCTTTTCCATTTGACCAATTCTGCTTTTTAAGCCATTCTTCTCCTCATTGGCTTTTTGGACTTTTGCCATTTGGTCTAGTCAATTTTTTAAGGTGTTATTTTCTTCAGCATTTTTTTGGGTCTCCTTTAGCAAGTTGTTGACTTGTTTTTCATGATTTTCTTGCATCAATCTCATTTCTCTTCCCAATTTTTCCTCTACTTCTCTTACTTGATTTTCAAAGTCCTTTCTGAGTTCTTCCATGGCCTGACACCAATTTTTCTTGGAGTCTTTGGATATAGGAGCTTTGACTTTGTTGTCTTCTTCTAGTTGTATGTTTTGATCTTCCTTGTCACCAAAGTAAGATTCTATAGTCTGAATATTTTTTTTTCACTTTGTTCATTTCCCCAGCCAATTATTTGACTTTTTAACTCTTTGTTAAGGTAGGGCTTTGTTTCCAGTGTGGAGGGTGTACTGTCCCAACCTTCAGGGGTTTTGTACAACTTTTTTCAGAGATATTTCTAGGGACCTGTAAGTTTTCAGTTTTTCCAAGGTGATATGATCTAAGGAGAGGTTTTTACTCCTCTTCTGGCCTGTGCTCTGGTCAGTGAGTGGTCACAAGCACTCTTTTCTGTCCTGGAACTGTGAGGAGAGTTCCCTCTCCACTGCTGCCACAAGATATACTATGCCAGTGCTCCTCTTTGCCCCAATACTGCCACCCAGATCCAAGTATGGGCAAAGCAACACAATCCTGAGTGCCAGCAAAGAGATCCCTGTAAATCTCTTTTTGATTAGTTGTTTTATCCCTTTACTATGTGTGGGCTGAGAGCTCAGGAAGCAACCACTGCCTCTGCAGCCACCGCCACTACCACCACCACCACCCCAGGACTATGCTACAGCCAGGGCTGGACTGTGTTCCTCTCTCACCCAGGTCTGACACTCCTTTCCCACTGACTTTCTAAGTTTTCTTTGCTATTTGTGGGTTGAGAAGTCTAGAAACTGCCACAGCTACCAGTGAATCAGTCCCCTGAGGCCTGCTCTGGGTTTGCTGGGAC
This sequence comes from Vombatus ursinus, assembly GCF_900497805.2. Lineage (NCBI taxonomy): Eukaryota > Metazoa > Chordata > Mammalia > Diprotodontia > Vombatidae > Vombatus > Vombatus ursinus. The sequence continues at coordinate 17,365,395 of NW_020954652.1, forward strand.
CTAGTCTGTGTTGGTGGGGACCACATGGAACTGCCCTTCTTTCCCAGCCTGGCCAAGAGACCTTTCCCATCAACCATCCAAGTTGTCTTGGACTGGACATTTGTTTCACTCTGTTTTTTTTGTAGGTTCTTCTCTAGAATTTGTTTAGAGTCACTTTTTATAGGTATTAGGAAGGGTTTGAAGGAAAGCGTAAGTGAGTCCCTGCTTTTAGTCTACTATCTGAACATCAGCTTGTTGGTTTCATTTTCTTCTTTGCACTCCAGCACCAAGAATAGTGACTGGCCCATAGAAGGCCTCAGTAAATACTTATTGTTGAATGATTAAGGGAGTGCATTTTTTTTTATAAAAATAAAACTATGTATACAGAAAATAAAAGGCATACACACAAAATATAAATACATAAAATTTGTCCTGTTCCAATATATATATATACACATATATTTACATATATGCATCCTGATCTTAAATATCCATATGTACAAATACACACATATACAGATGTATGTGGGTGCACATATACAGGATGAATTTGACAAGGATCCCCCCATTGAAAGGGTCATGAAATGTTAGATAACATTATCAAGGAAAAGTACTACATCTCTTCCCAAGGATACCTTAAAGAAATACAATGCATCTTTGAACTGAAGTCCTGGCAGCTTGACAGATTAAGTGACCTTTTGGGATCTCCTTGCATCCCTATGATCCTTTGATCTTTCCACAGTGTTTTGTGACTGTAACCCCCTTCAGCCTTTCTATTTCTTCAAGTATTGAATTGTCCAGAACTGAATTTAATACGCTAAGGGGTGCCTCGCTAGGGAAAGCTAAGTAGAAAATCTATCAACTCCCTAATAGGTAACAGGATGGAGCTGCAGATCCAGGGGGAAATCTCAGTAGCTTTTTGTACTGATCTGCCATAGTTGGACAGATAGTGCAAGGTCATATGTAATTCTCTCTCTGTACCCAGCCCTTGATTTGTTTATATTGTTTCTTTGTAAATTTTTCCTTTGTGTTACATGTATGTATGCTAATATTTTCCCTTTAGAGATATTAAATCAGTTTAATGTTGACTTCCATTTTGCCATTTTCAGTATTTTTCAAAATTCCCTAGTACTATATGTAAACAATTGGGAAACAACTGGTCTATTGGAGCAGATCAATAAGAATGAGTAGATTAGATAGCTTTTTTTTTTAACGACCAAAGGAGTTGCTTGATTAACTTAATTATTTACATTTTGAACACTTGATAATATCATGACGACACAAAGCAAAGCAATTTTGATATCTCTTCTCTTATATCTTAAAACCTCCTGTGTTCTTATTGGGTTCCCGAGATTGAAAAAACATTCAAGGTCATCATGTCTAAAGTGTTTGTTTTACAGATGAAGAAATCGAGTCAAGAGATTAAATAATTGGCGCAAGATTACATAGGTAGTAAGTCCCTGAGGCAGAATTTGAACTCAGGTTCTCAAGACTCCAAATCTAAGGTCCTTTGAATTATCCCACACTGCTCTGGCTATGGCCATTGAGACTATATGGTCTCCAATTTGCTCCTTTTCAATGTGACTGAGCATTGAAATTTGAACTCACTGTTATTTATTTAAATGATCAATTTTGTCATTCTTGTGTTTTTTATCTTTGAAGGAAAATAATTCTTTATTTTCTTTAGCTTGAAAACCAATGTATTTCATAGAGTAAGAGCTAAAAGAGATTGTAGAGGTAATCTAATCTATCCCCCTCTTTTTACAAATGGGGAGGTTGAGGCAAGATAGGTTAAGTGATTTGCCCAAATTGAAATAGATAATAAATAAGTGACAACATGGTCAGTATTCCTACAAGTTCCTCTGAATTCACATCTAGCATTCTTTCTATAGCACTGCTTCTATAATTTTCTATGTAATTTTTTTTTTCAGTGTTAGAAAATCAGAATCAGAATGTAGAAATGATTTTATTAGTCAAATCAATTTTGCAGTTTTTGTTGTTGATATTCAGCATCCTGAGACATTTAAATAAGCAGTGGGATGTAGTATGGAACTGAGTCACTCCCCTTCACCTTAGAAATGCACTGAGACTTATGGGTAAGCCATTGTCTGAGTTTTACAAAGCTGATCATTTCTAGAAATAACACTGGCATAAGTTACTTTGGTGGAATATGTTCATATATCTGAAAACTGCCAAATTTAACGACATTATACCATATTTCCCAGAATTATAAAGCTCTACAAAGACTAACATCAACAAGCAGTTACTAAGCACTTACTATGTGCTCAGCACTACACTATAATTTTGAAATATTTGTCTGAACTTTATGCCACTGTGGAGCTGCACAGGGAAACTCTCTGTCTCTGTCTCTATCTATGTATCTCTGTCTTTGTCTCTGTCTCTCTGTCTTTGTCTCTGTCTCTCTGTCTTTGTCTCTGTCTCTCTGTATTTGTCTCTGTCTTTGTCTCTGTCTCTCTATCTTTGT
>NW_020954652.1:17367868-17485211 GCF_900497805.2 Vombatus ursinus
CACCACCACCACCACCACCACCACCACCACCATTTTACTAGTCTATAGCATCGTGTATTTAGCAATCTCAATCTCTAAATACAGCTAATGGAAACTCAGCATTGCATCAGAAAAGAATTTTCTAAAGCTATTAAAGTCATGGGTTACTCCAGTCAAGAAACTGATTTTGCTTAGGAAAGTGGAAATATAATGTCACAATGTAGTACTTCTTTAGAGAGATAAAATTAGATGTCTACTTCTTTTTATTATGATTTACTTTGATACCCTGCAGCTAGGTGGTGTAGTGCTGTAGTCAGTAAGACCTGAGTTCAAATTTGATCTCAGACATTTGATGGTTGTGTGATACTTAACAAGTCATTTAACTTCTGCTTGCCTCAGTTTCTCATCTGAAAAGAGAGGATAATAATAGCACCTATCTCCCAAGGTTATTGTGAGGATCAAATGAGATAATATTTGTAAAATCCTTAGCACTGTGTCTGGCACATCGTAGGTACTAAATAAATGCTTATTCCCTTCCTGTTCCCTTTCTTTGTTGGATTTGGGAGCTCATCTATGTTGAGATTCTCTCCAATTGTATATCTTGTAATCTGTCTACAACTCCTCATCCTATGTGAGTTTTGTCTTTTCATTCCTATAAATCCTTTGTAAGGTGTTCAACCAAAAGTCTGGTTCTGGCTTTTTTGATATTAAATGGATACCAGTGGAGCTCACAGTTTATCCATTGGTTAGCCATTGTTTTCACTAGCAAGAGTGAGTAGGTTAGAGATAGTTTTATCTAATCACAAAAGTAATTGCTTAATTGAATGATTTACATTTTGAACACTTGATAGTGTAATGAAGACATAATTTAAGAAAAGCTGTTTTGATATCTCCAACAGACAGGCTTATCTTTTCCCCTGGTTATACATCTCTCTGAAGATATCATTTACACCACTTTCCCAGTGCTGTTGTTTGTTAATAATCTGTTGCAGGCAGTCTGATTCTCCTACAATATGTTCCTCCAGTGTCCTTTGGGTGACACTTAACTTTAATCCTTTGGAAACTCTGGTATTCCGTGACTTATCATGTCAAACAGAACCACTGGGAAAATATAGTTCTTAAAAAAAAAGATAGGTCTTTGTTTCAGGGATAAAGTCAGGGTAACTAAAAGCACTTTACAATTTCCCCGAGGAAGACTTTAACCTGCTTTCCCCTTCCCTGTTCACTCTGCACCCATATCATTACCCATTCATATGATCTGTTCAAATTACATTGACTGATGTATTATGACCTATAAGTAAACACCTGTCCATTTGCAGAACCACTAAAGTAATTTAAATCAAATTGAAATAACAATGCATCTTGAAAGAGGACTTCTAGTACTTCTGATCTGAGAGAGACAAGTAAAATATTCAGCTATTGTGAGGTACTTACCAGCATCCTCCACTACAAGCTTTGGAAACATTTCAAGATAAAGTCATTTCAAAACAAATCATTTCAGAATGTGTTTATTTGGCAGAAGACCTTAAGGGGCATTTAAAACTTGGGCACATCTGCCTACAAATTGGTGGATTTTATTCATTCACTCATTCATTCAATAGTTATTTATTGAATTCCTATTATTCAAAAGAAGTGCTGGCCACTATAATAATGAGTAGGTTTTGACTCTTGCCTTTACTTTAGAGTCCAGAAGAATATAAGCTTCTTGAGGACAGGGGCATTTTTCATTTTTGTCTTTGTGTCCCTAGTACCTAGCAGTCTATCTGGAACACAGTGAACACTGAATTGATCTAAATGGAATCTGTTAGTTTTTTTTTTTTAGGTGGGCTAAATGAAATACAATGATATAATTGAAAAATTATACAACTCATGATGCTACCAAAAATAATTCTTCTGTTCTGGTTCACCTTATTCCACAAAGCATAAGGACTTCTCTAAAGCTACAAAGAGAAAAGCTTGCTAATTATATGCATGCATATATCTGAGAAGTATTTTCAAAAGTTTTGATACTGCAAATTATTTCTGTGAAATAAAGGGGTTGAAGATGACAGGTAGCATGGCTGACTATCTCATCTCTGATGGTATGGTTTTATGACACTGGGGAAATCACTTAATCTCTTAGGCAACACATGAAAACAACATAAGTTACAGAAAAGGGGAAGATATGCATTGGTAGAGAAAGTTCCTCACTGGGAGCTCCCTTTGCTGATGAAAGCTCAGGTCTCCTTCTCTACCCTCTTCCCTGTGCCCATATTCCAATATCCTTGACCAATTAAAAAATTAAAAAAAAAAGATTGAGGGTAGCCTTATATAGAAGTTGAGTAAGATTTTGTTTATAGTCTATGACTGAATAGAATTTTCTCTGCCCTTTTACTTTTATTAGAGTCAGAATTTAAGGCTATGTAGCAACAAAAAGAGTCAGTCAATTCAGTAATAACATTAGTCTAACTTTTCAAATGCTTATTTTTGACAGTGAATTCACAGTCTAAATGTGTCCCATGAATTATTCAGCAGTGTCATTTTTTCATCTGACAATCAACTTTTATAATATACAGGTAATCTCATTCAGTAGTTAGGTTGCCTGAAACACCTAACCATTTTGTTTTGTTTTGTTCAATCCTTTATTCACATCTTTATGAACTTCCTGGTGATTCAAGAAGGAACTTTAAGAAATCATAGGAAGTTTTTAATTGATGTAGTTGTATAGAGGAGCCCAGATCTCACACAAACTTCAGATAGACCAATAATAAAAAAGGACCCGGGATAGACCATTGATAGAGAAAATAAAAATAAGCTTCTCCATCCAATCCATAACTAAACATAAAGAAGTCCAGAAATCAGAGAAACCATGTCTTGAGTCACACGAAAGTCAGTGTGAACTCTGATAAATAGGACATAACTGTGGAACCTCTAGCCCATAACTGAAAGATGGGTTATGAGAAGGAGGGCACCATGAGCTTCTGAAATCAATCCTGAAGCCAACCAATCTGAACAGAGATGTGGTAAATCAGTTGAACCCTAATCGTTGAGATCTAAAAAAAGATCCTAATTTAGATTGTCAGAACAGAGGTAGGGAACAGATTCAATCATCAAATTTTGCTGTGTAGGGATATAGGATCTAAATATACCCTACTTGGAACAATAGAATCCACCACAGGGAGACATTGCCAAAGCAGCCTCAAGTGGTGTCTAATGAGCTTTGAAGAAGGTGGGACCTATTCTCATCCCCCGTGATTAACTGGCCCTTATTATAGCAATTGCAGAGAAAGGAACCAACTTGGAGATTGTGCAAGGAAAGGGAAATAGAGACAAGCCAAAGGAGAACCCATAGGAGATGACCAGGAGACAGAAAAAAAAAAACCTCTGTGTGTGTGTGTGTGTGTGTGTGTGTGTGTGTGGGCGTGCATGTGCTCATATATGAGAGAAAGAGAGAATCTTAGGATATTTTATTTAATCATTTGATCCTGTACAGTCTCTTCTTAATAACTCTAAGATTGTAGACACCAAAACTTCCTTTGCTATCTCTATAACAATGCTTCATCACTCCCCACCCCCCTCCAAAAAAAAAAAACCCAAGAACAAACTCTTGGGCCAAGTGTTTCTTCAGCTATATTCCTAAGAATTTTATAAATAGAAGAAACTTCAGAGACTCCTTCCAATTCAACCTATAATGTAATCTCTCTTCCTTTGCAGAAGTATAGAGATTATAGAGGTGGATATGTTGGTTAGTTTTGCTGAACTCCTTCTCAAAAATTCTTCTCTTTTTAGAAGTTTTGTGACTGAGGAGGACTCTCTGGGTCTGATAGGTAAGAAGGATGTATTAGGAAATGTAGATGACATAAAAAAAGCAAAATACATTAAAGGAAAAGAAATAAATTATTTCTCCATATGAATATAATACCCCTAATTTAAGCAATCCATGTGAAGGCCTAGGAGTCTAACAGAAGTTCATAGAGTTCATAGAAACAATAGCTATCTAGATCTTTGAATGTCATTCTTTAATAAAGCTGTAATCCTATCTCATCTTAAAAAAATGAAAATTACCTTTGCCTTTATCATCTTCAGGTACTTGTGTCTACCATGATTTCTGGAAATTAATGCTTAAAATGCATTTTAAATTAGCTATCTTGCTATGTGTGTATGTGTGTGGGTTGGGGGGAAGGACATCATCAAGTACTACTAGGTTTTAAAATAAATTTTGATTTATAACTTTTATTTTTGTATCACCAAATTTCTCCTTGTGATCATCTTCTCTCCTCCCAGAAAACCATTCTACATAGCAAAAAATTTTTAAAAGAAAAAAAGGGGGGAAAAACCCCAGCAAAACAAATAAATATATTGAGAAAAAAAAATCTGAAAATGTTTGTAATGTTTTACTCCCGTGGACTGCTCATCCTTGCAGAGAAGTTGGGGGCACAGGAAACCAATTCCTTGGTTCTCGTATCTCATCTCTGGCATTATTTTTTTTTTTTGTAATATCCTAACAGTTGTTTTCAATGGGTATGTGGTTATTCTTTCTATTTTCATTGTTGTGGTCTTCACATTCATAGATTCTCGGCTCTCCGTACCTTACTTTGTATCAACTCATTTAAGTCTCTGTGCCTCTCTCTATTTGTTATATTCATCATTTCTTATAGTACATGAATATAATATATAATAAATATAATAAGCATAATAATAATAATATATAATAAATACAGAGAAACACAGAGAGCCATTCCCTGAATCTATGGCTATCTTCTTGGTTTTGTTATTTGCTGCAACATAAAAACTGCTAATATAAAGACATTTAGCTTTTCTAGTTATGCCTTTATTATATCTTTTATGCTTTTCATAAGCACCATAGGGGCTTGCTTCAGCTGTTGTTATCAGATAATTTCTTGATGTGAGCAAGTCAATTTTCTATGGTATTTTGGTGGTGGTAGTGTTTTTCCTCTCCCTGTTTATCTAGGGAACAAAATTTTCATAGGTCTTCCTCTTTTGCCTGTTCTTCAATGTGGCTTACAGAATTGATATATCCCTGATTCATTAAAATTCCATATCCTACGCTTCTATTTGAAAATATCATTTCTGCCTAAGAAACTTTCATCCAATGGCGACTGTTATGCTTCTAAAGTAGGCTAAGCATCTCACTTTAATTCTGCTTCCTAAAGAGAGTGTGAAACTTGATATGTCTCTGAGGGAGCTGAGGTAAGGCTTTTAAATATTTCCTAACAAAAGGAGATATGGAAGACAAAGTCAGAACTCAAAACTTTATCTACTGGAGACCTGTTTCCTTGGAAATTTTCTCATCTTGAGAATCCATAGCAAGAGAACCAAGACCGTAGAAAAATCTTGTGATTTTTGTTTTGAACTGTGAAGTGGACATCTTAAAATAATACCTGTTCAGGAGTAGTAATCATGATCTCAGACAAGACAAAAGTAAAAATAGACCTAATTAAGAGATATAACTGGGGAAACTACATTTTGCTAAAAGGTACCATAGAAAATGAAGTAATATAAAAAAAATTTTACAGCAAGTTTCTCTGATAAAAGGCCTCATTTCTCAAGTACTTAGAAACTGAGTCAAATTTTTAAAAAAAGGGTCATTACCCAATTGATGAATGGCCAAGGGATATGAACAGACAGTTTTCAAAGGAGAAATTAAAGCTATCTACAGTCATACGAAAAAATGGTCTAAATCATTATTGATTTGAGAAATGCAAATGAAAACAACTGTGAGGTACCAACTCACATCTACCAGAAATGACAAATGCTGGAGGGGATGAGAGAAAAGAAGCACACTAATGAATTGTTGTTGGAATAGTGGACTGGTCCAACCATTCTTAAGAACAATTTGGAACTATGCCCAAAGGGCTGTACAACTGTGCATACCCTTTAACTCACCAACACTACAATTCAGTCTGTATCCTAAAAATATCAAAGGAAAAGGAAAAGACCCTACAGGTACAAAAATATGTATATCAGCTTTTTTTGTGGTGACAAAATATTGGAAATTGATGGGATGCTCATCAATTGGGGAATGGCTGAAAATGTTGTGGCATATGATTATGATGTAGTCCTATTGTGCTTTAAGAAATGGCAAGGAGGGTGATTTAATGAAAAAAAAACAAAACAAAACATGGCAAGACCTATATGAACTAATGTAAAATGAAGTGTAAGTACAGGGAAATCATTGTTCACAGTGACAGCAATGTTGTAATGATGATCAACAGTGAAAATACTTGACTATTTTGACCAATACAATGATCCAAGACAATTCCAAAGGACTCAAGATGAAAAAATACTATGTACCTCCAGCGAGACAATGGATGAACTCTGTGTTCAAATTTAAATATAATTTTCTCGCTTTACTATTTGTTATTTTTTTTTGCAATATGACTATTATGGAAATACATTTTGCATGATTTCACATGTATAATCGATGTTATATTGTTTACCTTCCCAGTGGATAAGAGAATTTAGAACTCAAAATTTAAAAAGAAAATAGATAAAAACAAATAATGAATTTTGAAAGAATAAAAAGGATGCCTCTTTATTGTTTTCTTTTCTGAAGAAGCCTCCCAAATTTCCCAGCAGTTAATGTTGCTGTGAATTTTTTTTGTGAATTTTTTTTCAAATATTTGAACTTTGTGACCATAAAATACTAGATGATCCCTTCAAGTCCATAAAAAATTGATTCAACAAGTATTTCATGAAGAGAGTGAGCTCACTGACTGTTCCCAATATATTGAGAGTTCTTCTGCCTCCCCCTCTTTTCTTTTCTTTTTTTTTTTAATTTGGCTATATCCGAAAACCTGGTTGGGAAAGGCTAATTTTTTTTTTTGTTCTTTGATATTAATAGGAAAATAGACACATAATGTAACCAAGTGAACTGTTAAGAATATTTAGGAAGTAAGTACATTTGTGAATTTTGGAGAAAATGAGACTTTTCAACACTGACTTCTGATAAGGAAATATAAGACTTAAGGCTTCCAGCTGTAACTCAGCATGGGGTATACCCCTTTGATCCCTGTTACTTAGGAGTCTGAGTCAGGGACCTGGGAGTTATGAGCTATGATAGGTCTGAAATCTATAGAATGTCACTACCAAATCAACACCAATATGGTGAGAAGAGAAGGCCACAAGGTTGCCTAAGGAGAAATGAACCAATGTAAATAAATGCAAACCAATGTAAACCAATGTAAAAAAAAAAGTCAAAGTTCCAAAGAAATCAGCAATGAAGTCAGGCCTCTAAGTGGCCCCTGTCCTTCCTGAGTGTGACAGGGAAAGCTAGTCTCAAAAAAGTTTGTTTTTAAAGATTTCCATTTCTATTATTTCCATTTCTAATATTATAGATCTTCAATATCTATTATTAGTCTTTCTGTATGGTTATTGAAAAATTTCTCTTCTATGTAGTAAAGTCATTTAGTATTTATAAAAAAAAGTTTAAACTTTTACATGGGAATCAACTGAAAAGTAGGTTTTAAAAACCTCATTTTGAAATATTGTTATTGAGTTAACATCTTTGATCAATTTACTTTATTTCCAATGGGTGTCTGAGGCAGTTATATCATTATACTTTGACTGTTAGATAGAACAGTGGAGTTGAAATCAGGAAGATCTGAGTTTTAATTCTATCTTATTTACCTACTAGCTATGTGAACCTGAGCAAATCATTTAGTGTCTCTTAGTCTTAGTCTCATCTGTAAAACTTAGAGGTTGGATTAAATGTCCTCTAAAGTACCTTTCAAGACAACTAGGTGACACAATGGATAGGACACTGGGCCTGGAGTCAGGAAGACTCATTTTCCTGAGTTCAAATCTTGCCTCAGACACTTATTAGCTGTGAGACCACTGGGCAAGTCACTTAACCCTATTTGCCTTAGTTTCCTTATCTGCAAAATGAGCTGGAGAAGAAAATGGCGAAGCACTCTAGTATCTTTGCCAAGAAAACCCCAAATGGGGTCATGAAAAGCTGGTCACGACTGAATCGACAGAACACCAAGACCTCTTCCATCTCTAAATCTATGTCTCTGAGATACCTGTGATATGAGAGATTAAGCAATCCTACTGGCTATTTAAAAGAACTCTCAGTGGTATAAAAACAATTCAGTGCAATTCATGTAGGCAATCTAAGCTGTACAGAATATCAAAATCAGGTTCATGTTCTTCAGTTTTTCCTTAGGGAACTTTAAAATATCTTTAAGCATGTTACATGAATCCAGTACACTGTGAGGCCACCACCATTGGGGATTCTTTCTCTTAGAATATAAAGATACTTCATAAGAACTCTGGCTGTATGTGTGTATTACATGTATATATGTCAATATCTATACACACACTCATATATACACATAGATGCTCATACATGTGTGTATGCACTTATACATGTATATATATAATGCATATATACAATGCATTTGGGTGCATATTTATAGAAATATGTATGTAAACGTGTATATACCCACATATTTCTCTGCCTTTGCTTGTTCCTTTGCCGTCATAATGCTTTCAGAGGCAGCAGCTAGGTGGCACAGTGGATACAGTTCTGAGCCTGGATTTAAGAATATCTAAGTTTCAATCCAGCTTTAGATACTAATAGTATATTACATGTAATAATATATGAGTATTATATTATATTAGTAATACTAATACCCAAGATAAGACATTTAACCTTTTCTTCCATTTCCTCAACTGTAAAATGGAAACAATAATAGCACATATCTCAGGGTTATGATGAGATTTAAATGAGATAATACTTTTAAAATTCTTGGTACAATGCATGGCATACAGTAGGTACATAATGTTTCTTTCCTGACTTCCTTCATATTTCCTTTATGGCAACATTTTCCAAGATTCTAATAGTCCACAACTCTCTAGTAATTATATTTTATCTCAGGTTTCCAACTTTCCTCTCTACAGATGACTGATGAATCCAAACTTCCATCTTGTCTCAGTATATTTCCAAATGTTTCCTGACCACTTCTACCAGGATGTCTCATCAAACTAAAAAAAAATTCAGTATATCTGAAAGCAAACTTCATCTTCTCAGACTAATCTCTCAGAGGCTCCCATACACCCACCCTAGACTACTAACCATACCACAAAACACAAATATAACTAGTAAGAGTAATAAAGTTGCCCAAGTATTTAAATGTGGGGAGATAAATATGACTTTTTAGGTATAACATCATTGCAACTTAATGGGGTATGATTCATGATTGTAAATGTAATTGTCCACTGTGTTGAAAAGCAGATTAAGCTGAAGAGGAGTTGAGGAAATATTGTGTTTCAAGAAAATATAAGCCTATTTTGAAATTAACATAGATGAGGGGGTTGAGAAGAGAGTCATATTGAAAAATGTTTATGAAAGGGAGAGAGAAACATAAATGATATTATAGCAATAATATGGAACAGATATCCAATCTAGTTGGAGGATTTGGATGGAGTCTTTTTGATACTGAATAGAAAGCAATCAGAGAAGTAGAATATCACTCTCATGGGGGGAGGACTTTAATTATTCTAATGAGTGATGGAAGTATTACTGTCTCCTAATAATACAGTAATTCATAAATTATTGCTTTACTGATAATTTTGTGTATGTGTATGTGCATATATATATACATATATGTGTATATATGTATGTATATAGATAGAAACATATAGTTGGAAGAAATAAATGTCTTTTCTGGGCCTTGATGAATCTTATCAAAAAACAGGCAATCATGGGAGAATTGGAAATGATCAGAAAAGTGAGAGGAAGTCACTATAGAGAGTTTGTGATAGAGAAATTATGAACATATTTTGGCATGATCCAAGATTTTAGGAGAGTGGATTTCAAGGGATTCAGAGGTAGAATATGCAAGATCCCATGACTTGAAATCCAAGGGAAAGGTGGCTAATTAAATATGGGAAACTTCAAAACTATATTCTGATAATTCAATTGAAATTGGTTGTCCAAGAAGGAAAAGATTCCAAAAGAGATCAGCTCATCCATGAACTCAGATTCTTAAAAATCATATTCTATAAGTAGAAGTGTTGAGGTTTAGGGGTTTAGGGTGCTGGAACCCCAATCACAACTAGCAGGTCCTGCCCAAATGAATTTGACCCAAGTCTTCTTTTAGCCAAAGACAAGGTTTATTAGAACATCTGTCATATTGGGCAGACTCTTAAGGAGTCTGAACAATAGTGAGCATTTGGCTAGATTATAAGAATCTGAGCACCTTAATAGAGATAAGATAGACCTTATGTACAGAAAGACTTTGGGTGGGATCTAGGAGTGGCCAAGTAGTTTGGGATGACTGGAGGAGGGGTCTCAGGAAGATCTGAATGGGAGTGGCCAGTAACTGGGGTGAACAGAACACCTGCAACCTGGACCACATGGCCAAGGGAGAATGGAACCTAGCTAGGATTAAGGATAGGAAGTGGCTGGGGGCCATAGGGAGGTAAGACAATGGAGGGCTAGGATAGGTTAAGGGTAACAGAGAATTGGGAAATTGGGTGTAGGCACAATGAAATGATGGGATTATAGCCTCAGGTGACCACCAGAGATTTGGCCATGTGGGAAAGTCCAGGATTTTTCCTTTTTGGGGTCCAGATCCCATCCTTATCAGAAGGAAGGGCAGGTAATTAGACATAAACACAAAAGGTTGGGAAAATCTGTAAGAATAGTCTCAGAACATACAAAAGTCAAGGTGATCTGTAGTATATCATAAATACTAAAAGGAATTAAAATTGTTTTTCACTATATTGAAGATAAGATGATAAGGAAGATTAGAAGCACTGTTTGGTGCAGATGTGAAAAGAATGGGCAGTGCCTATGAAACAAAACTGTTTGCTTCTTCTTTTGCTTCTGTTTTTACTACCAAGTGAAAATTATTTTCAGATTAGGATGTATAAGATATAAATGGTCAATAAAGAATTTTAGGGGCAGCTAGGTGGCATAGTGGATAGAGCACCGGCCCTGAAGTCAGGAGGACCTGAGCTCAAATCCAGCCTCAGATCAAATACTTGACACGTACTAGCTGTGTGACCTTGGGCAAGTTACTTAAACACAATTGCCTCACTTAAAAAAAAAAAAAGAATTGTAGCTGAATATAAGTGAGGAGCTGGAAATAACAGTTACCTGTCCTAAGTAGATTTGGCATCTGGGCAAATAAACTAAAGCCCAGAGTACTGAAACACAGATATTACTGCTGAACTGCTATCAGTTATCTTTTTTTTTAATTATAATTAATACAGTTTTAGTTTTCAACAATCACTTCCATAAGTTTTTGAGTTTTAAATTTTCTCCCCTTCCCTTTCTGCCTCCCTCCCCAAGATGGCTGTTCAATCTAATATAGGTTCTACATATACATTCCTATTAAGAGTATTTTCATGTTAGTCATGTTGTAAATAAGAATTCAAACCACTAGAAGGAACCACAAGAAAGAAGAAACAAAACAGAACAGAAGAAAAAAAAGAGCAAGTAATATGCTTTGATCTGCATTCAAACTCCATAGTTCTTTCTCTGGATATGGATAGCATTTTCCATCCTGAGACTTTTGGAGATGTCTTAGATCCTTGCATTGCTGAGAAGGCTTAAGTCTATCAAAGTTAGTCATAACACAATGTGGATGTTATTGTGTACATTGTTCTCCTGGTTCTGCTCACTTCACTCAGCATCAATCCATAGAAGTCTTTCCAGGTTTTTCTGAAGTCTGTGTGCTCATCATTTCTTATAGCACAATAGTATTCCATTACATTCATATACCACAACTTGTTCAGCCATTCCCCAATTGATGGGCATTGCCTCAATTTCTAATTCTTTGCCATCACAGAAAGAGCTGCTATAAATATTTTTGTATATGTCCTTTTCCCATTTTTATGATCTCTTTGGCATACAGCCCTAGAAGTGCTATTGCTGGGTTAAAGGGTATGCACATTTTTATAATTCTTTCAGCATGGTTCCAAATTGTTTTCCAAAATGGTTGCATCAGTTCACGACTCCACCAATAACGCATTAATGTTCCAATTTTCCCACATCTTCTCCAACATTTATCATTTTCCTGTTTTGTCATGTTAGCCATTCTGAGAGGTGTGATGTGGTACTTCAGAGTTGTTTTGACTTGCATTTCTCTAATCAATAGTGATTTAGAACTTTTTTTCATATGATTATTAGCTATCAGTTATCTTTGAGGAAGCATGGTGAATGAGAGAAGTACCTCAATACTAGAGATGAACAAATTCTATCACTTTTAGAAAGATGGGGGAAATGTATACTTTCAGACTATTATATTTTATTAAAATCAGTTAGCCTTAATAATAGATTTCTGATAAAATTCTAAAGTATGTTATTAAAGGGATAATTTGAGAATTTATTAGACAGGAAGACATTGATCAATAACAATCAATATGGGTTCATTAAGCATGATTTGCCAAACTAACTTCATTTCCATTTTTATTAGGGAAAATAAATAAATGTAGGAACCTGGGAGTATTGGGATCATCATCATAACTTGTGGATTAATGACTTATTGCTGTTCTTATTTCAAAGCTGCCACCCTCCGCTGCATGAGGTTTAGCAGCTCTATCTGAGTACTCCATTCCCTTCCCTTTTTTTATTTCAAACCCTATTAATCATATCAGCCAACTTCTAAGTAAATATGTTCCCTAAGAGTCTATACTTGCTGACTCAGGGATAGAAGAAATAGAAATAGAAGGATACTATAATCAACTCACTCCTTTGCCTGGTGTCTCATTGTTATCTCACTAAGATAGATACAGTCTTGTCATTTGGAATATAGACAAGTTTTTCCTTTTCATTCATTTTCCTTCCCTCTCTTCCCTTCTTCTCTTCCTCTCTGTCTTCCTTTTTTGAATATATAAAAATTTATTTTATTAAACTTCTGCCACCACATGCATCACTAACCCTGTACTAGGTGCTATGATTCCTTTTTTTCTCATCTACATAGCATGTCCTTTCAGAAATTACAAAGTTTCCCAGAATTCCTAATGTGTTCATTTATCACAGTATTGGAAGTTTTGCTGACTCAGTGATCCCATTGTCTCTAGTCCTGCTTGTCAATCAGTACTGAGACAGGCTCAGCTGAGGAAGGCTCTTTGGTGGGGTGTGGCAGAATGGGGTGGGGTGAGGTGGAGTGGGGTAGGGTGGGGTGGGAGGGTTCACCCAGTCTGTAGCTTCTGTATTTCCTGCTATTACAGCACCAGTAATCAACCTGTAAATTTATTCCTACTTTGACACTTTAAAAAAAAATAAAGTACTTGTAATTCTTGTTTGTCTAAATTCTGCCTCATTAATCAAAGCAATAGACCAGACAAAAATTGTTCCTTTTAACAGCAGGAAAGAAAATAATCCAGAAACTAAAGTCTTTGCTAAAAGTTTCAACCTCTATTTTGAAGGGATGCTATGGATTTTTCTCAATAGTAGTAATCAGTGAGTTTTCACTATTTTTTATTTTATTTTATTTTGTAAAACAATGACATATCTACATAAATGAGAGAATCATGAGATCGTGGTTTTAGTGCTAGAAAGGACCTCAGGTTCTCTTTCATAGATAAGGAAACTGACTCCCTGGGAGTTCACTGAATTTGTAATTCAGGCCCTCCAGCTTAAACCCAGTGCTTTTCCCCAAAACTACAATATAATTCTGCTGGATGTGAAACAGTTGAAATTTTGTTGCTCACACATTTGCAGACTATTAAATCATGTGAAGCCCTTTGTAAATGATGAAAGGTCAGGATTATAGAATATTTTTAAAGCATAGTTCTATTACTTTCACTTATTTCTATATTCATGGAAAAATTGGAGTAAACTAATGAACAGTGATTGCCTGGTAGAGTTCCTTTAGGGAATTGTTTTAGTGAATAGATAAGAAAGCTGATGTGTGTAATTAGCAAATAAATGATTTCTAAATGGTTGCTTCCAAATACAAGAGGTTGCTTAAACTTTTTTTCCTAAGTGGTTTAAATATTTGCTATGCAATCCTGTTTACAGTATTAATTTGCTAAGTAAGACTCTGACTCTCTCTCTCTCTCTCTCTCTCTCTCTCTCTCTCTCTC
Organism: Vombatus ursinus; assembly: GCF_900497805.2. NCBI lineage: Eukaryota > Metazoa > Chordata > Mammalia > Diprotodontia > Vombatidae > Vombatus > Vombatus ursinus. Next base: position 17,381,891 of record NW_020954652.1, read on the forward strand.
TCTCTCTCCCTCCTTCCCTCTCTCTCTCTCCCTTCCCTTTTCCATAGATCTGAAAGGTAAACTATTCCTTGGTCTCCTAATTTGCTTATGGTGTCACCCTTTATGTCTAAATCATGTACCCATTTTGACCTTATTTTGTGAAGTAGTGTGAAATGATGATCTATGACTTATTTCTGTCCTGGTATTTTTCAGTTTTCCTGCAGTTTTTTAAAGTGAGTTTCTTATCCCAGAAACTGGAGTCTTTGAGTTTATCAAATAGCAGATTACTATAATCATTTTCTACTGTGTCTTCTGTATCTAATCTATTCCACTTATCTATGACTTCATTTCTTAGTCTCAAATATTTTTGATGATTGCTGCTTTATAATATAGTTTCAGATCTGGTACAGCTAGACCACCTTCCTTTGCATTTTTTTCATTAATTCTCTTGATATTTTTTACTTTCCTTTCTTCCAGATGAATTTTGTTACTATTTTTTCTAGTTCTTTAAATAATTCTTAGGTAGTTTTATTGGTATGGCACTGAAAAAGTAGATTAATTTAGGTGGAATTGTCATTTTTATTCTATTAGCTTGGCCTACCTGTGAGCAATTGATATTTTCCCAGTTGTTTAGATCTGACTTTATTTGTGTGAAAAGTGTTTTATAATTATGTTCATACAGTTCTTGGGTTTGTCTTGGCAAGTTGACTCCCAAATATTTTATAATGTCTACTGTTATTTTTAATGAAATTTCTCTTTCTATCTCTTCTTGCTGAGCTTTGTTGTAATGTATAATAATGCTGATGATTTATGTGGGTTTATCTTATATTCTGCAACTTTGCTAAAGTTGTTAATTATTTCAAGTAGTTTTTTAGTTGATTCTCTAGAATTCTCTAAGTATACCATAGTATCCTCTGCAAAGGGTAATGGTTTTGTTTTCTCATTGCCTAGTCTAATTCCTTCAATTTTTTTTTCTTCTCATTGCTAACACTGACATTTCTAGTACAATACTGAATAATAGTGATGATAATGGGCATCCTTGTTTCATGCCTGATCTTATCAGGAAGGTTTCTAGCTTATCGCTATTACAGATAATACTTGTTGGTGGTTTTAGATAGATATTACTTATCATTTTAAGTCAACCTCCATTTATTCCTATACTCTCTAGTGTTTTTAATAGCAATTGGTGCTGTATTCTGTCAAAAGCGTTTTCTGCATCTATTGAGATAATCATATGATTTCTGTGGTTTTGTTATTGATAAGGTCAATTATGCTAATAATTTTCCTAATATTGGACCAGCCCTGCATTCCTGGTATAAATCCCACCTGGTCGTAGTGTATTATCCTCATGATAAATTGCTGTAATCTCTTTGCTAATATTTTATTCAGAATTTTTGCATCAGTATTCATTGTAAACCACTTTTTCAAAGATAAGACGGAGGTAAGCTTCATTTTTTCCCCCTCTACTCTAAGTGATAACAAAGTAAATTAATGGAATTCAAATTAAGGCTCTTAACTCTAAAAATTCTCACACAAATTAATCACTGTCATCCCAAACATTGAGGTGAAAGGGCCCTTAGCAAGCAACTATATTGTGTTAATAAACATTTAGGAGTATGTGTGAAAAGTTGCAAAAAAAAAGGCTTTTAAGAGAAATTGTCAAGTATTAGAAAATGTCATCAACAATATGCTTTTGATGCTCAGAAGTTTTTTTTTAATATTTGTAAACTTTTCCCAGTTTAAAGGAGACACACTTTTCTCACTTGAAATGTTTTCCCTGTGAAATATTGAAAATCTATGTTCAGTTCTTGTTTTCATCCTTCAATTTTGCAGAGGCCAATGACATCATGGGGTAATGTCTTGAGTCCAGCGTGAATTGGTCTTAAGTGAGGCAGAGTTGCCCAAAGTTGTCAGCCTCACTCTCTCTTCAAGAGTCATCAAAGTCAGGTGGCTAGACGTAACTCAAGATGACTGGTGATGGCCCAGCATACAGTACATGCCCTTGGCTTCTTCTATTCCTGACCAAGGTTTAACTGTTCCACACAGCCTGCTTCAGTTGTCTTCATGGGTATTGGAATAAATTGTTGTCATTTGCCCATTCCCCTTGTGGAAGTCTTCACATGCTTGGGGGTGAGCATCCCTCTAACCACCCATGAGTTTGAGGCCTGCCAGTTATTCTTAATCTAATCTAGCCCATCTGCTAAGATGGTTCTACTGGGGTATTACCTCTATGCATGCTATAACTTCTTAGAGCCAAGGGTGAGAGTTGAGTGGCAGGTAGACACCAAAGGTAGATGAGTAGCCCTCACACTAGGGGTGCTAGTCTTCTCTGAATGCCCCATACACCCCTTATATTTAGTACAACACTGCCCACCTTAAGAGGTAGACTTATCCAAATATCAGATACTATAGCACTATTATAATCCTGATTATAATAGCAATATTTATAAAGTACTTTGAGGTTTACAAAGATATATAGATAGATATACATTCAGTGCATATATACACATATGCATAAATACGTAAAATCAACACACATACATATACACGTGTGTATGTATATTGCTGTTTAACTGTTCAGTCTTGTCCTACTCTTTGTGACCCTATGGACCATAGCATGTCAGTCCCTTATATCCTCCACTATCTCTTAAAGTCTGTCCAAGTTCATGTTCATTGTTTCCCTAACACTGTGTGTGTGTGTGTGTGTGTGTGTACACATTTAGATATCATGTTTATATGTACACACATGTATGTATGCGTATATACATATATACATTAATTCTATGTACTATCCTTAAATCTGAGAGAAATAATTATTAAATAACCAATTATTGGGGATATCCAGGGTTATTTCCTTTTTAAGGAAATCTCTATCCTTTATCTAAAATTTATCCCACTTAGACCATCTTATTTAGGGGGAGTTGTTGTCCCACCCAACTAGAGAACCTTTTTAACTTTATTAAGAATTTAATCTAAGGTGAATTCTGGCCTATTGTGTTCTATTCAGACTTGAGGGGGGTAGATCCTTTCTCTAGGTTTCTTAAGCCTATGAGTGGTCTGGAAGTAAATGATATAATCCAAGTCACGCATTAGAATAGGTCCACCTCAAATTAATATTCACTCTCTTATTGCTTGTTAACAATCAGAGTTGATTGCCACCCTCAGCAATACCCACTCTTCCAAGGGCATACAAGTGTTGAGTGGGTTCCATGAGGGGTCTTTGGCATTTGAGGGTGCCTTTTATTAATTATTAATTATCTGTTAGCGTGATTAATAAAATGATTAACCAGAAATTATGTCTCTAAACTTTTTATATGCCACAAATCTATTCATTTCATCCTCTCAGTAATACTGTGAAGTAGGAATTATTATTATTATTCTTATTGCACATGTGTATAAATTTAGGATAATTGAGGCCAAGTTACTTGTGCAAGATCATACAGCTAATAAGACTATCAAAGAAGTCTCTTATTTGGTCTCTTTGCTTAAAGTTCTCTCCCTCCAATACATTCTCCACACAACTGTTATTTATCTTTCCAAATCACAAGTCTGACTGTGTGTGTGTGTGTGTGTGTGTGTGTGTGTGTGAATGAATCCCTATCTCAAAAAGTTTCAGCAATTCCATATTATCTCATATTAAAAATATAAAAATCCCCTTCTCTCCACTTCTACCATTTAAAACCCTACACTATCTGGTTTCAGAGTATCTTTCCAGACTGATCATACCAGCCAGAATGGCCTATGTATTGTTCCTGGTTTGTGATCTTTCATCAACCACATCTGGGCCTTTACAGGGGCCTTTTCTCTTACCTCTCTTTCTTGGACTCCCTAATTTCCTTTAAGGCTTATCACAAATGCCACCTCCTATATGAAGATTTGCCTTATTCCACAGTTTCTGTGCCCCCTCAGATAATTTTGTATTTCGTTTCTTTTTATCTTTTTAAATTTTTTTCACATTTTTTTCATTTATTTTAAATTTATGGAATAAAGCATTTCCATAATATAGTATAATAAAAAAAGATGATTGCACATGAAACTCCAAATTTGTTATATACAACTTGCTATTCCTTTTAAATACATAATAAAGTTATAATGTAAATTTCTTTTATCTCCACCGCCACCCTAGAGATAACTACCATTAGAAACAAATAGGTATGTGTGTGTGTGTGTGTGTATGTGTGTGTGTGTGTGTGCGCATGCAAAATTATTTTATATATACTTCTACTTATCATTTCTTTCTCTGGATGCAGATAGTATCTTTTTTCATACGTTGTGCGTGTGTGTATTTATACACTTTGTATTTTTGTCCTTTATATTTGTTTTCTATATAAAATATAATCTCCTTGAGGGCAGGGACTATTTTCTTTTAACTTTGTATGCCTAGTGCCTAGCACAGAGCCTGGCAGGAAGTAGGAGCTTAATAGTTGCTGGATATCTATTCAGATATGTTGATATGTGTCAGTGATCTATGTTGATGTTTTTTATATATATATATATATGTGTATATATATATATAAACATATATACACACACACATACATGCAAATACAGAGTATATTGAATGTATACATATAATGCGTCTATATACACGTGTGTATACATTTCTTCATGTACATGCTTTATCCTCTCAGCAGAACGAAACTTCCTTGAGGTCAGGTATTGCTTCTGGTGTTTGTTCTTGCATCCCCAGCACCAAGAATTGTGTCTGAGATAGTACCCAGCACATAAGAGACATTTAATTGCCTTTGGAATTGAACTGACATAAAGTAAATGGAATTGAATTGCATTAAAATGAATTGTACCATTTTGTGCATGTTCAATAATTAAGTGCTTACAACCAAAGCCTTCAGACTTGATGAAAGAGAAGACAAAAGGAGACAACTATGGGAAAAAATGGGCCTGACAGAAGGAATAGATAAGGTTTTTAAAAACTGCCCTGGGTGATAATTATTCTGCCAGATCTTAGGCTGTATGCATTTATGTGTGTGTTTCCACTGTCGACTGATAATTATGGAAGGAGAGGGAACATTATTACATATCTTGATTTGATAATTATTTCTTCAATCCCTCTCAGTTCTTATGACTTTGAAAATCTGGGTGAATAGACTCTTTGCCTGGAATAATTATATCCAAAGACGGGCCAGGGTCCTTTCCTTTAAAGCAGAGGGCACCTGTAAGCCAAAGCAGTTACAGTGACTAATGACCAAAGCCCGTGTGATGAGCCTAGCTGGCTGCTAGCTCGCTGACCTGTGCATCTCCTTCGGCCTCTACTGGAACCCTCTCATACTCAGTGATTAATGAACTGTAAAATAACAGCTTCTCTTTGAGGCAACTACAAAGTCCCTCCGAGTGCCCTGAAAGTAAATGCAGATTCATTTCTGCAGCCAGGACTTCCTTTCAGTGTCTTACCTCTCTCCAGCTGGCTTCTTCCTTGCCGCTGCCCTCGTATCATCAAGGGATGTCTCAGCAGCTCCAAGGTTTCCATGTCCCCTCAAAGTACCCTGGAATTAACTCCATAAAGGAAAGTTTCATTACCTTGATTTACTGTGAATTCCAAGTTTCCAAATTAGCTAGTCCAAATTTCATAAGCTGAATATTCCTGGATGATAAGAGCTCCAGCCAAAAAAGAAAAGACCATGATCATGAAAATACAATAATAACATATCATTCCTGTAGCACTTTAAGGTTTGCAGAGTACTTTCCACATGGTATAGCATTTGATCCTTACCATAACTCTGAGATTTTGGTGCTATTAACACCCTCATTTTACAGATGTGGAAGCTAACACTGAGAGAGGGTAACTTGCTCAGGGTTGCATAGCTAATAAGAATCTGTGTCAGAATTTGAACTCAGACCTTCCTGATTCCAAGTCCACCACTGTGACACCAAGTGCCTAACCTTACATCAGATAGTTTTGTTGAGCTGAACTATGTGGACAGCTCTTAATACTGAATCTTTGAATAATCATCTGAAGAGTATTTATATAAAATATATATGTATATATAAAATGTAAATACAACATAAATAAAATATAAAACATATATAAAATATACAGCATACCGACTATGAAAAATGTTTTTTGAAAAATAAAGGCAGCAACAATATTAAGAAATACAGGGATACAATTCAAGAATATGCCATAGAAAAACCAAGGAAATAATCTTTAAAAGTTTCCCTACTAGTCCATTGACTACATCATATTTCTAATTTTGTTTTCCTGCAAACTCTACTTGCCTAAATATACTTCCCAGTGATTTGAAGGATTAGTGCAGGCACTGGGAATGAACGAATAAAAGTAGAATTTTGCTGCTGGTAAGCTTGGATTTAGAAGAAAGTCTTATAATTAAGTTCTCTGAAAGAATTGGATTGTCTCTCCAGGTGAAATTATGTCCTCTAAAGACTGGTTTTTCCTTCTGGAAAATTGAATATTACTAATGGCCAACTTTATAACCATACAATTTGATCACTTCTTGATTACAAAATACTCTGGTAAGTCACTTAACCTTAGTCAGCCTCAGTTTCCTTAGCTGTAAAAGGGAAGGTTAGAGACTAACAGGGTTTTTATGAGGATCAAATGAGATTGTACGTGGAAAAATGTTTTGCACACCTTAAAGTGCTATATGAGGCCTATTATTATTGTTATTATTTCTATTATTATGCCATAAAATCTCTAGGTAGCTTTTTGAGATATATACTGTCTTTTATCAATTAGATTGTAAGCTCTTTGAGGACAAGAACTGTCTTTTGCCTCTTTTTTGTATCTCCAGATCTTAGCACAGTGTTTGGGATGTAGTAGGTGCTTAATAAATGTTTATTGATGGATTATATTTTATCTGCTTCTTATCTTTGTAGTAATTTCAATGAACCTGGAGTCAGAACATCCAGGTTCAAACCCAACCCATAACACATTAGCTATAGATGTGTCACTTGCCTTGTAAGGTAGATAATTTTCGATAATCACTCATCTCCTAGTCAAATTCCAGAATACCATTTTTCTCTTCATGATGCATACGCTAAGTTGGGTAACTGAACATGCCATGAACATGTAGCTTCTATACTGGTTTTGATGGAATCCTTGAGAAAATCTCTACAAACACATTCCTTATGTTTTGGCTGATTAAGACTTGGTCATTTGTGAAGACCGCCTCGGGTGGTCCTGAACATCCAGGCATTTTTCCTATACTCTCACATTTTGATCAGTGTTATTTTGGCCCACATAATCATGCATAAGAAATGCTTCACCCAACTTCATTAACTGCCCTTAAACACAGTCACTACCCAGACCTCTGATCATGTACTCATGCTAACTCCCAAAATCCTTTGTGATTAATAGCCTTCTACCTGGATGGATTGTATTGTGTTTCATAACATTGATTGACTACTTAAAGGAAACGATAATTTCTCTTCCCTGTTGGAATGCTTCCAGTCCTCTATGCCCTGCAAAGCCTTCCTCCTTATTCAGTTTGCCTTCTGTTATACACAAACATAGTGTTTCTCCCTCTGCAGTAAAACATAAGCTTCATATGGTCAAGAGCTGTTTCATTTTTGATTTTTCATCTCCAGAGCTTATAATGATGTTTTGAACAGAGTAGCCACTTCTATTTGTGTTTTTAAAATGTCATTTATGCTTTTCTTACAGCAATATCATTTCTTTGTGTACTTTCACTGCCAAATCCTCCTTTATAGCAAAGAAAAAAAAGTTAAGCAAACCAACTGGCAGCACAGTATCTGTCAGGGAATCCAACCCTGTGTCCATAGTGCTCTGCTGCATCAATAATAAAAACTGCATTTGCACAGAGCTTTCTGATCCATAGAATACTTTGTATTATTGCATTAGAGCCTCACAACAACCCTGAGAGATAGGTTGCTCTTTATTATCTCCATTTTGGAGATGGAGAAACTGAGGCAGTCAGAGGTTAAATGAACGACTTACCAAGAGGTTAAGTGATTTGTTTTGCAGTCTACAAAAACATTACAAATATTATGTCATTTTATCCTTAAAACAACACTTTGAGGTAGGTGTTTTTGTTATCTCCATTTTAGAGATGAAGAAACTATGGTTAAGTGACTTGCCCAGGGTCACACAGCAAGTCTCTGGGGCCAGATCTGAATTCAGTTCTTCTTGACACCAAGTCCTATACTCTACCCCCTGGGCCACCTACCAAGATGACAGAAGTGTGCTTTTTCAACTGTTTTCCAGGATCAAGACTGATCATTACAAATGCCATTAAATGTTTTTATTTACATTATTTTAATCATTACCTTTATTATTCTTCTGTTTCTTCAGTCTGCATTAGTTCATTAAATCCTTCCCATGATCCTACCCTCCCTAACTCCTTTTATTCATGATTTCTTAGGATCTGTTAATATTTAATCACATCCATAAACCACTATTGGTTCAGCAATTCCCTAATTAATTAGCACCGATTTGTCTCCAGTTTTTTGCTACCACGAATGTGCCACTATGAATATGTTTTTTCTGTCTTTGACTTTCTTTTTGGTCTTTGAGGATTTAGAGGGGTTCCTCAAGACTGACCTGCCAAGTTAGACTGGTTACAGTCTAAGTTTGATAGAGAATTCCCATGCCAGGTTTTACCGAAACTAACAAAACCAGATTTTACTTAAATAAAGCAACTTTTATCAAGCAATTCCAAATTGCGTGAGAACCTGGAGTAACTGAAAGCTTCACAAATGTTATATCAGTGGGTTTATCTTTTCACAGCCCTTCCAATATTTACTATTTCTGTTATTTTTCATCTCTACCAATTTGAAGAATGTGAGACGGAACCTCAGATTTTTTGAAACTTCTGTTTCTCTTACTAAGAACGATTAGACAACATTTTCATGTGGTCCTAATTGTTTTCATTTCTTCTTTTAAAACCTGTTGGTACATCTTTGATTTCATAACCATAGAGTAATGGGTACTAGCCTTATATATTTGTGCCATTTTCTTAAATATCTTATCTATCAGAATCTTAGTACAGATAATTGTTGCAAAGATATTTTCCCACTTAACAATTTCTTTTATTATTCTGGTTACACTGATTTTGTTTGTGCAGAAAACCTTTTTTAAAACTTTTTTATAGTCAGAATTTTATTTCTTTATACACATATACAAACATATCCATGTCTAAACACATGTGTGTGCATACACACACACACCACACATGCACACACACACACACACACACACACACACACATACACATAACCTACAGGGAGAAGGAGAGGAACTAGGAGAGGGAACATGGCATATTGCAAAGTTTAGTGTCAATAATTCAAAAAATGAATTCAAATGTTGCCTCTGATACTAACTGGGCAATTTACTTAGTCTTTATGTCCTTCAAGACTGACATGCAGAGTTAGACTGGTTTTACCTAAACTAATGAAACCCCATTTTACTTAAGTATTCACATTGTGTGAATACTTAAGTATTCACATTCAAGTCTATTCTGCCTTTAGGCATAATGTAATCTCCCTTTATTTTTCCTCTTGCCATTGCAAATTTTTATTGCTGTCTTATCTAAAAATCATGTTTGTATCTCCTTTTCTGAAATCTTCTGAAGCATGGAAAATGTACTTCCAACCCCTAATTTTCACTTTCTTTGTTCTTTTATTTTTTAATGTATTTCTTATATGCCACAAATTATTGGGTTGTGTGTTTTTTTATCCTTTCTGCTACTCTTTCCATTTATTAAGAGGTATAATTCATTCTCATTTAAGGTTATAATTGTTATGTTTGGACATTTTCCTTTTAATTCTTCTGTTTTGATGAGCTTTGTTTACACCAATTTGATGCCAGTCTCTTCCCCCTCTTTCCTCTCATTACTCTGTCCTGTCCCAGGTTTACTGGTTTTATTGGTTTTGAGTTTGCTGGTATTATTATTATTTTTCTTTTTAGTTATTTTTCTTTTTTTTAAGTCTTCCCTTTTTTACTCTTCCCTTTTCTTCCTCTTTCCCTTTTCCAGGAGCATGGCTAAGAATACGCTTTCTCCCATCTACTTTCTTAAATTGAGTCACATTTATGATACTTTTTTTTTCCTGAGAAGTGTTCATTTATTTCCATTCCTTTCCTTTCTAGGCTATTATGAAATTTAATCTCTCATTCATGGTCTTTATACTTACACATTTTCTTTATTTTTTTCAATGCCCCTATTTCACAGTAGAGCAGCTAGATGACACAGTGGAAGACATGATTTCAAATCTGGCCTCAAACAGTAGCTATGTGATCCTGGACAAGTCATTTAATCCTGTTTGCCTCAGTTTCCTCATCTGTAAAATGAGCTGGAAGAGGAAATAGCAAACCACTCAAGTATCTTTACCAAGAAAACCTCAAATTAGGTCAAGAAGGGTCAGACTTGACTGAAATGACTGAACAACAAGTTAAAAAGTAAGACAGAAGCCTGGCTCCCACCTCCAAATAGTTCATCTATTAGTGTGATTACAAATCTTACTCATTCTTCCTCCTCTTCCATCACTTTTTCCTCTTCCTCATCTCTCTCTCTCTCTCTCTCTGTGTGTCGGTCTCTGTCACTGTATTTCTGTTTCTGTTTGTCTCTGTCTCTCTGTCCCTATCTCATCCCTCATTCTCTCTGTTTTTAAGGGTTTTTTGATGAATCTAATTTTTAAAAAAAGGAAGCAGGAATTGTAGTATGGTGAAAATCTTTATATGCCGTCTCAGTAGCAATGGTTTTACTCTGTCTTCTCATTCACTGCTTATCGTAAGGCTATTACACTTTATTTTTCTGTCTATTTCCTCCTATTTGCCTTCACTTCATTTTCAATGTCCCTTATAGTCCTACTCAACACTTCTTTTGGGATAGAATGCAGGCCTGAGCATCTTGTTTAAAAACAAAATGGTTTCTTGAAGTACCCACATACCCTCTACATGGAAAACAATGTGAGACCCTAATGACATATACTTCATCTTTGTATGAATATTCCTGGATGTCCCTAAGTTGATTTTCCCATATTCCCACACACTTTCTTTCCCCTTGTGCTTTTTTCACCCTATCACTGGATGAGAAATAAAAAAAGTCATACTTTGATTTCTTCTGATGCCAAGCTTAGGTAAGAGTGTATCTCCTCCACATCCTATTCTTCAGCTAGTGTCCTTTCATCCATTTGTCTACAGCACTGAGGATAAATAAGTCTGATGACCTCCTTTCATTAAAAAATCAGGGTAAATCATCTCACTAAAACTTTGCCATTTGGGACCTGAAGGAAAAATGATGGTAGTTGGGTTGGTATCCTCTTTCTTTGTGTGGAAGCTCCTTTCCCTTTAATAATTGTGTTACTGCTCCTTCACTCCACAACTTTGATCTACAGTGCCTGTTACTGAGGCTAGGCAAATTCAAATCCCATCTCTACCCCTACCTCCTAGGAAGGGAGTAGAAGGATAGACTAGGTCACTGCCGATTGAAAATTTTAAGAGAAATGGAGAAAAGCTATAGAAGTCAAAGCTTGAAACTCAGACCCTTCAGTATCCTTATATTGGCATCAGGGTATTCTGGATGACCCAGGGAGAATTGGACAATTGCACCCCCTTCTTTTTCTAATTTCAGAAGTTCTTACCTTATAAAGATATGTTTACTTTCTTTTTTTCCTTCTAGTAATTTCAGTTCTTTAATTTCATGCATTTCTTGTTTCGATATGGTGGATTTGAGAGTTGGGCTGAGACACAAAGTCTCATTCCATTGTCTTGTCAGAAGGCTCCTGAATTATTTGCATCACATGGTGTGCCACATATGTGAGTTAAGTTTTTAAACTATGCAAAGTTTGTATAGTGTAAGATATTGCAAATGTAGGGTATTATTTTCATTAAAATTATTAAGCATTTTAAATATCAAAATACATTTCCCTTGCATCCTTAACAGTCCATCCTCTCTGTCTGTCTCTGTGTCTGTCTCTGTGTCTGTGTCTGTCTCTGTGTCTGTGTCTGTCTCTGTCTCTCTCTCTCTCGCTCGCTCGCTCTCGCTCTTCCTGAGATGCATAGCTGCACATCATAAGCTACCAAATGTTGCAGTTCTCTAGTAAAACATCACTGAAATAAACTGCATCATTAGTTTCCCAATATCCTGGAACTGTGAGGTATTTTTTTTGGAGGGGAGAGGGGGTAGAGTAAGTCACTAAAAAATCCTTCTGAAAATCTTGAGGTATCAGAAAATGTGATTTTTAAAGCAGTCCTTACTGTACTCTCTGAAAGCTAGATATGCTCATAAAAACAAAACATTCCCCTTTGTTCTCTGCCTATGAGTCTTTGAGTCTCTGCCTAAGTGTCTTTGAGAAAGGGTTCATTGGAAGCTCATTCAGTGTGCTAGTAAAAGGAGTTAATGTGATGTAGGTTAAAGAGGAAGGGCTCTGGAGTCAGAGAGAGAAGGGGACCTGATTAGCCTTGGTCATGCAGAAAGCCCTCTCCTAGTAGCCACAACTGGTTATTACAACCAATCAGAAAGTAATATTGGTACAAATGGTGTAAGAGGCAGACAGAAAAAAAGACCCACAAAGTCTCAAGTTCCATTTCATTTTTGTTCTTTATAATACTGTGAAACATATTTAGAATAAATGACTCATAAAATATGACCTCACATAGTCTCCTTAACCATCAAGCTAGAACCAGGGACTCAGTTTGTCTACTCTGTGAAATATAAAATTTTGCTCAAAGCTGCTTCCCCCCCCCCCCCCCCGCTTCTATTTAGCACAGTTTTGTGGCATTTATAATCCTATTTAGCAAAACAATGGAGAATAATTTAGCTAAATGAATCAAGCTTAACAGCAACAACAACAAACACCCCTGTATAGTGAAAGATCCTAGTAGGAAGCTGTAAGGCTGAAGTTCTTAGTTTTTTTTTGGGGGGGGGGAGTGTCATGTGCCCCCTTAACATTCTGGTGAAAAGTATGTACCACTTCAGAGAATAATTGTTTTAAAGTAAAATACAATTATATAAGAAAAATAATGACATTGAAATATAATTATCAAAATACTGAAGAAATAAGTTCTCAGATCTCAATTTAAGAATCACTACTCTAGTAGAAAGTGAGACAGAGAGGGCAAGATAGTAGGGAAGAGAAGGTGGCACCAGCTATTTCCTTTGCTGCTGAGTGGGAAAAGACATTACTCCTAAGGTTATGCTTGCTTTGCTATGGTTGCTGTTTCCCTAAAGACCCGTAATAAATGACTGTTCTGAGATTCCCTGATCCTCCTATCTTCTGGTAACCACCTCACCTAGATTCCAAACCCCACATAGCCAAAACTGTGAACTCCCCTTCCTCTGACCCCAGGAGCTCTCTCATTAGTTCCTACAAGATTGTGGGAAAGAATATAACTAGGCCTGGAGGAGGACTGGGAATATTGTGAGATAAAGATAAATTAAAAGAACTGAGAACGATAAGGAGAGAAACATTGTGGGTGGGTTGAGGCAGAGAGTGGCTGGGCATAACATCCATCTGCAACCAACTGCAGGACTGTCAAAAGGAAGAATAATTATAATCCCTTCCCCCTTTAATCCAGAGAGGGCAGATAGGAGCAATGGATGAAATTTGCAGAAAAGCAAATTTAGAATTTACAAGGGGGAAAAAAATCTCAACAATTAAACTTCCCCAAATTAGAATTGAAAAGATCAAGTAAAAATGAATTCTCTCTCCTCCTCTCTCCCCTCTGTCCTCTCTGCCTCTCTGTCCCCTCTCTCTCCTCTTTCTCCCCTCTCCCCTCTCTCCCCCCTCCCTCCCCCCTCTATGTGTGTGTGTATGTGTGTGTATTTACACACAAGGAAAGATATGGCAATTCTGAACAGCATACTAAAAAAAGAGAGATATCACATTAACAACAAAGGTCAACATAGTCAAAGCTGTGGTTTTTCCAATAGCAATGTATGACTGTAAGAGTTGTATTGTAAGGAAAGCTGAGCACTGCAGAATTGACACTTTTGAATTGTGGTACTGAAGAAGACTTTTGAGGATCCCCGGGACAGGAAGGAGTTCGAATCAGTCAATACTTAAAGAAATTGGTTCGGGCTATCCACTAGAAGGTCAAATATTGAAGCTGAAGCTTAAATACTTTGGCCACATAATGAGAAGACATTGGGAAAGGCCATGATGTTGTGAAAGATTAAAGGCAAAAGGAAAAAGAGATAGCAGAAGATAGCGCTATGGAAACAATGAACATGAACTTGGACAGATGACAGAAGATAGTGGAGCATAAGAGAACTTGGCATACTATGACCCATGGGGTCAGGAAGAATGGAAGATGACTGAATGACCAAGTAATAACACTTATATAACTATAGACACATGTGATATATACATATATGTATGTACAAATTGGGGAAAGGGAATAAGCATTTATTAAGCACTATTTTGTGCCAGGAACTGTGTTAAGTAAATTAAAAATATCATCACCTTTGATTCTTACAACAACTCTTTGCTATAATTGCTATTATTTACCCCCATTTTACAGTTGAGGAAACTGATGTAAATAGAGTTTGAGTGACTTGCCCAAGTTCACACAACTAGTTAGTGTGTCAGTCTAGATTTGAACCAAGTCTTCCTGATTCCAGGCACGGCATACTATTCCTGTGCTACCTAGCTGCCTCTATATTATATAACATAGTAGTGTGTGTGTCTGTTGCATGTGTGTGAGTAGCATGTGCCACCAGCTTACCAGTGGCTTGTACCTTAATGATGTATGTGTATATATACATGTAATGTGTGTGTACTTGTATATAGATGTATCTATAGCTATCATCTGTCTATCTATCTTTATCTATCTATCTGTCTGTCCATCTAGAGAGAAGAATATGGCCAACCATTGCATTATCTTTGCCAAGAAAACCCTATAGGGAATCATGAAGAGTTAGATATGACTGAGTGATCAATGACACATACATACATACATATACATACACACACACACATATATATGTATATGTTTGTGTGTAGGTATATATACATATACCTACACACATATACATATACATGCATGCATGCATGAATGTTATCAGCTACAACACAGCCGGTGGCACAAAATGTAGCCTGCGCCGTAATTGATAACTACTCAGACTAGAGTAGGGGAAAAATGAGTTCAAAACTGTCCCCAGAGACTTATAAGTTGTGTGACTCTGGTTAAGTCACTTAACCTCTGTTTGCCTCAGTTGCTTCAACTGTAAAATGTGGATAATAATAACACCCACCTTACAGGTTTGTTGTAAGGATCCAATAAGATAACATTTATTTAAAAAGTGCCTAGCAGAGTTCCTGGCCCATTCTAGACACTATATAAATGTGTATTCCTTTTCCTATCCTATGCCAAGTAAGTACTAGGAATCCAAAAATGAAAGTCTCTGACTTCAATCATTTTATAGTGAGGGGATGAACCTGTACAGATATATAAATAAGATATATTTTGAGGAGATAGACAATACTAACAGCTGGGGACAAGGATAGTTTCTTGGAAGAGGAGCTATCTGAGCTGATATACATATATGTGTGTGTGTGGAGATATACATACACACGCATATATACACACACATATATACAAACATACATACACACATATTATATATATATATATATGTATATATGATTCTAAGTGATACCCATGAGGAGGAAATTATTTTTAAAATTTTTTTGGCATGGAAATAACTTATAGAAATGCAAAGAAAATGAATATGGAATGTTGAGTTCAGGGAATATCTAGTTTTCTGGTTTAGACTACTTGAAGGGGAATGATAGGAGATGAACTTTGAAAGACCAGTTGGAGTCCGAGCATGGAGGATATAAAATGGCAGGCTGAAGAATTTGTTTTATTTTATAAAAAAAATGTGCAGACAGGGAATATTTTTGAGCTGGAGTGACTTATTGTTACCTGTACCTTAGGAAATTTGTTTTGGTACCAGAGAATGTCAAACAGAAACTGGATAAACACTTGTCATGATTTTTCTAGAAGGTAATTCTTGATGAGGTCTTTGTTTGAATAGTTTACTACTAAATCTTTTCTAACTCTGAGATTCTTATTCAGAATGCATGGGTTGTTGCAAATGTTAGAGATCTGCTTATATGGGAGATGTATGAATATAAAATCTGAGGTCTTTGCTGAAATTAGAAGATGCCTAGGATGCTTCTTTATTAATTTATCACTTGAGACTCCACATCCATCCTCATTTCCCAGATGGGATTTTTTTCCTATGCTGGGCATCTGCTTCTCTATGAAATATTTTTTAAATTAAATTGCAGAACAAATCATGACTTACTGTATTGCTTATCCTTTGTTATCAAGATGGCTTAGCTCAGACAACAAAGTTATTCCTCTCTGGATAAAATTACTAAACTTGAGAGAACTGAGGAGTGGGTGTTAGTGTGCTAAATAGTATCCTGACCAATATTAATGAGAATTTATGTGTGTGAGAATGTTTTAGTTATGCTTGGAAACACAGGTTTCCACCCTATTAAATTTTAGATTTACTGCGCCATGCTTTCCTTTAGGCTAATTTGTGTGCACTGAAGCTAATGTTTTAGAAACTAGGAACTCACAATTTCCAAGAAAAACCATAAATATTTTACACTTTGCTAGGTATCACTCAGAAAAATGTCACTTTGTGATTTTCTTTTGTGCAACAAAATTCAGACAGATAAAGGGTCACAACGTTATATCAGAACTGGAAAGAACTTCAAAGGACATCTCGTCCAACTCATGCTTGAATAAAAATTCCTCCTTCAACATTATGTAATCATCCAACTTAGTGAAAATCTACAGAGAAAGGGAAGTTCTTACCTCCCTAGGGAGGTCATTCTGCTTTTTGATTTCTCTAATGGAACGTCGGATAGAGTGTTGGACTTGGATTCGGAAATATTAAAGTTCAAATATTGCTTTGGATTGTCATTAGCATTGACATTAGGGAAATCACTTCTTTTTGTTCAGGCACAGATTCCTCATCTGTAAAATGGGGATAATAGCGTCGATATCCGAGGGTTGTTGTGAGGGTCAAATGAGGTAACCCACGTAAAGCATTTTGCAAAACTTAAAGGGATACATAAATGATAGTTATGTGATGAAGATGCTGATAATTATCACTGTTATTTTTGCATCAGTCTAGATCTAACTGCTTCTCTGCAATTTCTGCCCTTTGGGGAGAAGTAGAAGAAATATATCCCTTCTTTCATAGGACATCCCTTCAAAGAGTTAAAGATGGTCATCTTATCTTTCTTATGTCTTCTCTTCCCTGGGCTAAACATTCATTTCTTTCAGTTGCTTCTCATGTGGCATAGTATTTATCTTTTCACGCCGCCCCCCCCCCCCCAGGTGCCATCATGTAGGCATATTCCACCTTGTCAATGTTATTTGACATTAACCCACAGTCAACTGTTCAGAAACTTGTAGTGTCAGTCATGCTATCTTTTTCTCATTTAAAGTCAGGAAAGCTCTTCAATCACTGAATGAAAGGAATATATTTCCAATCATCAAACTTTTATATCTATATCTATATCTGTCTATATCTATATCATCTACACACACACACACACACACACATATACACAGAGAGAGAGAGAGAGAGAGCACAAAGCAGTTACAGTAATAATAATAGCTGGAATTTACATAGTACTTTAATGTTTGGAAAGTGCTTTACAACTATCTCATTGTATAATCACAACTACCTTGGGAGGTTAGGTGGGATTTTTAGCTACCTTATTTTACAGATGAGGATTCTGAGACAAATAGTCACAAAGCTAGTAATTGTCCAATTTGTACTCAGGGCTTCATGACTCCAAGTCCAGCACTCTATCCAGTTTGCCTCCCCAGCCGCTTCATGTTCATGCCAGTATAGTTTTTAGGTGCAACGAACCTCTATGTCAAACACATGTTTACAGCTTGAGGTGGGAGGTGGGGGGGGGCGGAACCTGCTATGAGGGAAGAAAACCCCACATCCTAAATTCACTAACAGAGTAAAATAAAGTAGTTCTGTAAAGATAAAAGACAATAATCTTTTGCCTTAAAATACAAATTTCTTTCAAGACTAACACCCATGTACTGAAGTGTCCATGCTTGCTTTTCCCTGTAATAAACATCAGACAATCTCTAGGATGCATGTTGTCCAAATATCATCCTGCTGGAATATAGCAATTATCCAAAAATGCAAGTATCACTGAGGAAAAATAAAATCAAAGCAAACAACAATAACAACAAAAAGAACAAAAACATCCTGTTGTTTTCTGCAGGACTTCAATTAGAACTTAATTCATGCCTTCTTCATTTTAGAATCCACTCCATTTTTCCTCCATGCATCTGAAAGATTTCTTTTTTTATAATACCAGGAATTTGACATTTAGATTCAACTCTACTGGAGTGGAAAGGAAATCTAAAGTCTCCCAGAGCTGACAATAGCAATTATAGCATTAACTACCCAGTACCTAGGCTCAGTTCTTCATGATTCACAGCATCGGCTGGTGTTGAAGCTGACATTGCTGTCTTTCTGCAGCCAGCTAGCCTTCCCTGAGCTGTGATCTCACCTACCAATCACGTCTTTCACAAGTGAAAAAGGGAGAGTGAGTGCTCATTAGGTAGAAAGTGCACAGAGAAAACACAGAAGTGCCAAGAAGGCACAATCAAAATGAAGAGGCAATTTGAAGTCTTTACTACTCATCTGAATATGTTGATGGTTGAAGGTATGACATTCTACCCTTAAATTCAGGAAGTCCAAAGTGATTCTAAGAATTTGGACAATAATAAATGGATGTGGGTAGGTTTTTGCTCATTATCACACTATTACCTATTGTTATGAGGTAGTGTAGTACAGCACTGGATAGTTGATAGAAAGCCACTCTTGGAATCAGGAAGACTGGAAATCAAGTCCTACCACTGACAAATACTTGTTGCACAAGTCTGAAAGTCACCTAACTTCTTAGTTCCCACAAGCAACTATGTAAGATTTTCAGAGCAGGTGCTGATCTATACTGAGAGAGAAAGAGTTTTCTTTCTGGGAGTTCCCTACACCAATGAAATCACATGTCCACCCTGCTAAAGAAACTGTTGCAATTTTACTAGTCTCCTGCTGTGACATCTCATGTTGGCATAGAGGTGACCCTGAGCTCTTGAAATTAGTTTTGTTCCACTTAACAAGTATATAGCATTAATTAAGAGACAGTGTTAGAACCTCATTGGAACATTACTCATGAACTGGAAAAAACAACAGAGGTAATTACACTTATTTCACAAATGAGGTACCTGAGCCCCAAAGAGGTTACATGATTTGGCTAAGATTATACAAATAGCAAGGGACAGAAGCAGGGTTGGAACCCAGACCCTCTGACTCTGGATGTAGTGCTCTTCTCATTCTACAAACATTTATCAAGTGCCTACTATGTGCAAGTCACAGAGTTACACACCAATACAAAGAATGAATGAATGAATGAATGAATGAATACCTTCTCTTGAGAGACACATATGTATGTGTGTGTGTATAATATATATGTAAACATATATGTGTGTATATATGTATATATGTATGTGTGTATACCTATATTTCTATATAGAAAGAGATATAAATACACACATACATGCATACATATAGCGATAGGTTTATGGAAGGAACCTATGATTTCATTGATATAGGAATCTCCCAGATAAGGAAACTCTCTACCATTGTAGGTGGGTACATTCTCTAAAATTCATTCTTAGAGAACTGCTCAGATCAGTGATGTCAAATTCACATAGAAATGGGGACCACTAAACCATACATAAGGATCCCAAAGGCCACATATTGACTTGGTAGTTTTTTTTAAAATGTAATCTTACCTTGATTTACTGTATTTTTTATTTATTTTGATAAATATTTTCCCGATTATATTTTAATATACATCTCCCCCTTGGCCCCCACTAAAGACTGTTGCCTCCTTATCATGTTTGACACCTCTGGTCTAGAAGACTGAAAAAAAAAAATGTGAGAGACTTCCTTGCTTAGGATCCTACATTCAGATGTATCAGAGAAAGGGCTCCAACCATCTAGTGCTATTCTGCTACTCTCTCTATAGTCTATGCAGAATAAATACCAAAAAAGAGAAAGGAAAGAAGGAAGGCTAAATACAAATTAAGGAGGGAGGGCACTCACAGTCACAGGAAATGCTTTGTATAGAATGTAATGTTGGGACTGAGTATTGAGAGAAGAGACACATTCTAGGAGTTTGAGGTCAGGAGGGAGCATATTCTAGGCATGGAGAACAGATATTTAGAAGGCTTTGAGGCAGGAGATGAAATATCATGTGTGAGGAACAGAGAGAACACTAGTTTGGTTTGATTATAGAATGTGAAAAGTGAAGTAAGGCATAATATTATTACCCTGATTGATAGGCTGGGATCAGGTATGAAAGGACTATAAGGTTCAAATAGAAGACTTTATATTCGATCATCCAGGCAATAGGCAGCCTCTGGAGTTTATTGAGTTCTACAACGATATCATGGGTCACACCTGTGATTAAGGAAAATCATTTTGGAAACTCTGTGGGGTTGGATTGGGGTGAGTAGAAGAGAGAAAGGGAAAATAATGAGGGATAGGGATGATAAGCACCTGAAGTGGTCATGATCTGAGTTGAAAGAAATCATCTAACCTTTCTTAGTTTCCTCATATAAAGGGAAAATATTGGATTAGATGATTTCCATGCTACCTCCTTGATCTAAAATTCTTTGAACCTCTGGACAACAGATTGAATGACTCCATGAGGCTCCCATCATTATTTGATTTAATTCGTTCCTAAAGTTTGTTTAGCACTTAGCCGAATTCAAAGCATTTCACTCTGAAAAATAAAAGAGGATATTTTCATGACGTTAGTTATTTACACATTCGAATCAGTCTGGAGTATTAGATAGAAGGCAGGATGCAAAATCAAGAGATCTGTGTTGGCAGCTTGGATCTAAAACTTAATGGCACTGGGTGCTCCTAAGTCACCTAGCCATCTTTGAACTGTTTCCTCAGCCATAAAATGGCAGTCATGACCCCTCGCTACCTTCCTTGTGTAGAAAGCAGTTTGCAAAGTTCTACACAATTATGACCTATTGTTTTAATTATTGCTTAAGTCAGCTATGCGGTAGTCACCTTAGCCAACATCTGCAGAATCATAGCACCACGTATTTAGTGACTTCAATGCCACTCAGTCAAACCTCTTTGTTTTTATCCGTAAGGAATCAGTCCCAAACAAGTTAAGTGATTTGGCTAAGGTCACACAGGCAAGCATCAAAGGTGGTATTTGAACCCTGGTTCTTTCACTTTCAACCTGTGCTTTTTATTAATAATTGCTATCATTTATGTTAGACATTGAGTCTTGTGAAACACTTTAAAAATATTGTCTGATTTGAGCTTCTTAACAACCTTGGGAGGTATGGACTATTATTACTTCCATTTTACAATTGAGGAAACTAAGGTAGACAAGGGTAAGTGACTTAACCCAGGGAAACAGAGGTAGCAGGTGTCTGAGGTAGGATTTAAATTCAGGTCTTCCTTACTAAGTCAAGCTGTACCACTCTGCCTGATAAAATATGCAGAAAATGGAACTATTTGGATGTAATCTTAGAGCATTTAGGGACATATTTGACTCTTTTGGAAACACCAAGTCAGAGAAAGATTATAACTTGGGAAAAAGTAACAGGACTGGTGTCGAAAAAAAAATGAAAGTGACAGAATTCTATTTGGCTCCCAGGCTGAGCCCTACCCACCTCTTTCTTAAGGTAGAAACCCAAGAACTAGTTTTACTTCCAGCACCTACTTCAGCTCTGTGCCACTGTTGCTCAGCAACAAAATGGGCATTGTACTGAGGAAGCTCTTTAGATACATTTTCATTTTTAATGAAAGCTAATTTGGGGGGAAACATGCAAATCTCAGCTCCAGGGAGAGTGAGGGGAGGATGTTTAGAATAAAGGATCATCTCTACAATAGCCATTTTCTCTGGGGCTTGGGCTATCTGCAGAAAGACAGCTGCTTCCCATTTAAACCCCAATTAAACAGTTCTACAGGCTTTCGTCCCTGTCTTCTGAAAGAAAATGGCAGTAATCCACTCAAGGATTTAATAAATTATAAAACCCTTTTAAAAAACCCTATGTGTTTCTGCATCATTCAGAAGCATCAGTTATTATTATGAGTTGGCTAGGAAGCCCATTTGCCATGTTGAGGGGGGTGTTGTAAAAATGAATATCAGTCTTTCCAAATTTGAAAAGCTATCATAGATGTAGAGAGAAATAGAAATGGACCTCATAAATCTAGACTACTACATATTACAGATGAGAAAACTGAGGCTCAATGAGGCTAAGTGACTTGTCCAAGATTTCATAGGTAACAAAGGTCAGGTGGGGTTTTAGCTCAGGTTTTCTGACTCCTTTCCATGAATCTCCACTTATAGAAAACTTGACACAGTGCCCAACACATCATTGTTGTTCAGTCAGTTCCAGTCATGTCTGACTCTTCATGAATCTCTTTGGGGTGTTCTTGGCAAAGATACCACAGTGACTTGGTATTTCCTTCTCCAGCTTATTTTATAGATAAGGAAATTAAGGCAAATAGGATTAAATAATATGCGCAGGGTCACAGCTAGTAAGTGTCTGAGGTCAGATTTGAACTCAGGAAGATGAGTCTTTCTGATTTCAGGCCCAGCAATCTATCCACTGTGCCACCTAGCTGCTGTGCCTGACACATAGCACTTAATGAATGTTCACAATTTGATTTATTATGCCATAGAGTTGGGTATGGTTTGACTTAGTCCTATAGACACTGGTTCCACAGGGGAAGAAAACAGGGAAACCTTTCAACCCTTAACTCTAATGATATGTGGCAACTAATTAGTTAAGAAAGCTGTGTTTGAGATGTTTTCCATGTCAACTGTGGCTACAGGAGCCATGAAAGAGTGGCTGATAATATTCCTGGATAATTGTTCTGGTAAAACAAGTGATGATTTCTTACTCTGTTATTTCTTCTTCTTTTGTTTTTGAATAATAGTATTCTGGTGATGCTCTATGACCACCAATCTTGAAATGCCACTATCTCTTAGGAATCATAAGTGCTTGTCACCTGAAGGGCAATGCAAAAGCGTATGGAGGATTAAAACTGGCTGCAACCTGTTCCCAAATGTGCATAAAAATGATGTAAAATATATTAGCAGAGATGTGTGCTCAGAAAATGGAATATTTAAGTCATGTTGTGAGAGTGAGGGATAGTACCTGGACAGCTCCTTTGCTACACTGGTACCTTCCTTATATCAAAACCTAGAGGATGACTCCCAGAAAATTGGTAGACCCCTGGTTCAGGATTTAAGAGAGCACATGGATGAGAATCAAGAAACATTTGAGAGTATGGATGAGCCAGAATCTGTTTCCTTGGCGGGAGTACCCACACTAGAAAGATATACATATGTTAAATAACTTAAGGGAAGAAGACATCAAATGAGTTTTTTCATTAGGCAGCATAAATTTTAAATGCTATATAGAGAAATATTAATTCATTCTCCTAATCAATCTTTATTTCCATAAGTTTCGGCCTTTATGAAAGCTTAAAACCAAAATAAAGACTCAAATGAGCCTTATGCAACCATATGCATGGAAGATCAATAGCCATGATCCTTTCCCCTACATCCCTTAGACAATTATGAACACAATCCAGATAGTTCCCTGTATAATGAAGTTTGAAAGTAAGCTCTGGAGCTCAGCTGATCAGAAAATGTCCTTTTCCATGTCCCTTATTTTCAGACCCTTGATGAGGGTAGAACCAGTGGGACTTTGCCCCAAGGCCTACTTGTCGAAGGGAGGAACATGTTTTTTTCTCTATAGAAGATGCAGCCTTGGCCCACTGTCCCTATACTTTGTGTACTTTAGTCTCCCTTATGCAGGCAGCTAGGCAATGCTGTCTATCCAATGGGTCTGGAGTCAGGAAGACCTGAGTTCAAATCCATTCTCAGACATTTCCTAGCTGTGTGACCCTGAGGAAGACACTTAACCTTGTTTGCTTAAGTTTACACAGCTATAAAATGGGATAATAATAGCACCTACCTCCCAGGGGATCAAATGAGATAATATTTGTAAAGTGCTTAGTACAGTGGCTGACACACCTTAGGCACTTGACAAATGTTTTTTTCCTTCCTTCCTTTCTTTCTTTTTGCAATGCAGTAGCGCTCAAAGAGTTCTGTACTTTGTGCCCACAGTGCATTCACTACTATGCACCTTGCCCATCTCCATCTCTTCTCAGAGTTAAGGGGCAGTCATGCCATGTTGTATATAGCCATACTTTCTGTGTAATGAATTCTTTTCTTCTTATGGGTGATTGTACATTAATCCATAGTGGACTGACTTCAAGCACCTACTGAATTTTCCCTGTATTACAGAAGTCCCAGTTATAACTCTGCCCATTCATGAGCACCAAAGCATTATTTCCCCCAAATATCTATACTACAGGAACAAACTTTTAACAATGCTCATTTAAAGTCAGCACACTTGTGTCTTTGGATCTTGCATGGAAGAATAATATATTCACCACCAATAGATAGTGTTTGTGACATCTCTTGATCTTTTCCTGTGACTTAGCTTATTATCCTTTATAGACAGGCTAGCTCAGGGTGTGCTGATCCATTGATAGTGAGAGATACCTATTAATAATGATGCTTTTTTATCACATAGGGCCACAGGATATTTTGATTTAACTGATACTGTATATTTATATTTTGTGTATCTACTGAGATGTCCTCAGGCAGTTGGCAAAGTTTAAAATAAATAAATCAAACCAGAAGTACCTGCTCTGGAGTTTAAATATAAGAAAGTGTTTGAATTTTAGAATAAAAAGCAACATTTGCAAAAAATGGCTTATCATTGACTAAATTTGTTCTGTAACAAAAGTCGTTTTTAGCCTCAGACTGGTCTGAGAATCAATTAATTAATTAATAAGAATTCATTAAGCACCAGGATTGCTTTAAGCAATCTGCCTGGGGCTGAAGAAGTAAGGATAAAAGTGACATAGTTCCTGCCCTCAAGACGTTTATATTCTATAGAAAGAAACAATATGTTTCCATACAAGTGTCTATGAGGCCATTTGACAGCAATGGGACAGGCATCATCCTCTGAGGGATGAAGAAAGATCTCCCATAGGAAGTGGTCTTTGAGTTGAGCTCTGAAGGAAGCTAGGGATAATCAAAGGTCAAGTTGAGGAAGGAGGTGTTGTAGGACTTGGGGAGAGCCTGTGTGAAGATGAGGAGAGGGAGATAGAATATCACATGAATGATGGAGAATATGTCCATTCTGAAGGGTGGTAGAGTGTGTAAAGGGGAATGCTATATGGTAAGCAGGAAAGGTAGGCTGAAAAAAAGACTGTGAGGGACTTTAAATGACAGATGGGATTTTACCTTTGATCCTAGAGGTAACAAGGAGCAAGGAAGTGACATGATTCAATTTGTACTTTAGAAATATCACTTTGAGACCTCTGTTAACTATGGCTTTGAGAGCAGAAAGTCTGGAGACAGGCAACTTAGGAGACTATTCAAACTGTCCAGACAAGAGAGGATAAGAGCTTGACTTCTGGCTGTGGTCATGTGAATGATTGTGTTATGTTATTTGTCCTGTGTTCTTGAAGAGGACCGTGACAGCAAGGAGGTGATGTCACAACTTGCAAGTAAATTGGATTTAAGTGAGGGAGGGCTTTGCAAGGTAACCACCCTCATTTTCTCTTTCAGAGCCTTCTGGGTTCAGTGGCAAGATATAGGCCAAGGTTACTGGAGGCACCCCCCCCTCCACTATGTGAATGGAGGGAAGGGGGTAGATGTTGGAAAGGTGGAATTGACCTTGGTTACTGTGATATTTCCCATCTGTTTTCTAGCAATGTTTCCTACATGATAGCCCTCCTCCCCTTAGAATTGAGACTCCCACCCTGTGACTCCAGTTGAGTTTGCACCTTACCTTGCCCAGAACCAATCTCACCTACCACTTCCTAACCATTTCCAAACCCTGCCCCCATCCTTCCAACTGTCTCAATTGTGTATGTTGTCATTCCCTATCAGAATGTGATTTCCTTGAGGTCAGGGGCTATCTTATTTGATTTTATCATTATTCCCAGTGCCTAGTACAGTGCCTGGCATACAATAGGCACTTAATAAATTATTTTATATTTATTCATTCCAAATTGGGTAGCTTTATGGATTCGGAGCTGAGGGAGAATGAAAAGATAAGGCCTGGAATAATAATGGTGTTCTAGAAAGCAACAGGGAAGCTCAGAAGAGGTGAGACTTGGGGGGTATATTTAATATATGTTCAAGAAGGATGTAGAATGTAAACTCCTTGAAGATAGAACCTGTTTTGTTTTTTAATTTGTATCCTCTGTGGTTAGTAGATTGCAAGTACTTAATAAATATTTGTGGATTAGATTAAAGATAAATTAGAAAGTTGCTGAATGGTGAATCTGTAATGGGTAAAGAGGAGTTAAGAACTTTAGAGAATCATCCTAAAAGTATAAGTATGATCATGTCACTTTCCTACTCAATGAACTTCACTAGTTCCCTATGACTTCTAGGACCAAATAAAACTGTGTTTTTAATTGAGGGTTCTTTACAGACTAGCCCCAATCTTCCTTTTCACCTTTATTACATGTAACTCTACAGTCTAGCCAAACTTGACCCCTCATTGTTCCTCAAATATAATAAGCACATTCCATCTTGGCACTGATTATCTCCCATGCCTGGAATGCACACCCTCCTTCCTTCCCTCTGCATTTTAGAATGCCCAATCTTCAAAACTCATTTCAAACACTGTTTTCTCCATGAAGCTTTTCCTGCTTCCCAAAACTGTGGAAGTCTTCTCAAAATTATATTTATTGTATATATATTTGTATATCCTTTATGCTATTTCCTCTGATTTAATGCAAATTCTCCAAGGGCAGAAATGAGTTCACTTTTGTATTCAGCTCCCCAAGGCTCAGCACGGTGTAGGCAAGCACAGTGAGAACTTTAAAATACTTGTTTGGTTGATTAGCCTTTTGAGCTTAATATGACTTTCTGCCAACAAGTCACCCAGTGCTACTCTTAGAAGTAGGCTAATCAGTTGGCTAGACCTTGAATCTGTCATAATTTTATATTTCCTTTGGGCTTATCTTCTTATTCAAATGAAGTAGAGGGATATTCAATATATAAAGTATACAAGGATACAAAACACACTTCCCACCACGTGTAAAGAATTGCCATGTCCCACAATCCAAAAAGCTGAGTAGGACATAATATTCTAAAAGTATCACTAGGAAAAGGGGAGTTGTCATCCCCTCTGATTCATTCTAAGAACTGGTGAATATTTGTATGCCAACACTATCCATAGATCAATCCAAAATGACAAGTCTTATGGAAATAAGCCCAGAGGAGATTATCATTTTGGCTAAAGAACTGACAAGCTCTAAGTCAGCATACTGTGCATGGAGTTCCTGGCTCTTCAGCAGAGAGAGAGGGAGGCTCAGTCCCTCAATGTGGCATTCTCTGTGTGCCAGCTCTGCCCATGAACCATGATTTCCCTTTTAAGTTAGAAATCCTCTTTCTTCTACCCATGGGCTGAAATGCCAGATTCTAATCTCAATTCAGCTATTGAATTGGGGTCATCTGTCACCCACATGCCACCATTCCAAGGAAAGCAGTGGCATAGCTTTACTTAGAATACAATGATTTGAACAAAAAGCATCTTCCACAGTCCTGCCCACAGGCATATTTGCTTTCTGCCTGCTACTGTGATCTGTATATTGTTTTTCATAATTTGTCATTTACATCTAAATGGATTCACCAACAATGATATTGAAATTTTGCACTAGGTCTGAGAAGTCACATAGAAGAGTTCAAAACCATTATTTTCTCCAGTTTGTGAGATTCTAATGAAAATGCCAGTGAGTGTTCCATGGCATGGTTTCTTAACATCTTTGTCTAGTTAGCCTTTTTGTCATTGCTAGCCTCCATGCCCAGGCCTGATGTGGAGAATATGTGAAATAACTCTAAGAAACAAAATACATCTTAAAGAAAAATGTCAGATTGTCTACTACTCTCCAATTGAGTACTTACTCAGATTAATGGAATGTAGTGGGAAGTCCCCATAGCATGTGACCTACTTGAAGTTAAGATAGAAATTAGGTACATTGTTATTATTAACCAACAAAACCCAAACTTGTATCTATTAATCCTAAGGGTTTATTGTAATGGTAGAACAAATAATCTGCTTCTATTTCATTTTGTGAGATATTTATTCCCTTATTTTTCTATCTTCAACTTTCTTTACCTCTATTTAGCTAATCTACATAATATACACATGTACACTTGAAAATACTTTTGTTAATATGAAATTCTCTATAAGTTTTTTTTTCTGTTTATAATTATTAGTGCTGGGCTATTCACACTCAACTGCTGCCCCTTAGGCACAACAGAAAGAGCCCTCAATTTGGAGTCAGAAAACTAGGGTTCATTTTTGAGCATCAGCTTCCTCATCCATAAAAATGAGAGGCTTAGAATAGGGGATCCATGAGGGCTCTTTACTTCTAGATCTATGATCCTGTGATTTGAGAAATGAAGTTTATGACCACAAAACAGAGAATGAGATCATAAGTTTGCCATAGTGTAGAGAATACTGAACTTGGAATGAAAAGAATCTGAGTTCATTCTCTGACAAATACTGTGACCATGAAAAAGAGATTTAATTTCTGTGAATCCCAGTTTCCTCATCTGACAAGGAGAGAAAATTATACTTGTACCTAATGATTTTATTATTGTAATCAAAGGAGATAATTTATGTAAAAGGTTTTGCAAACTTTAAAGTACTATGTAACTGATACATAATAAAACTGCTCTATACTGATGAAGGAAGTGTGAGATCCTGCAACTACTTAAAGAATCACATTAAATCTATTGATAAGGAATTCCCACCAATAAATTAATTACACCATTAGTTAAATTTTAGCAACACAAGTAAAAAAATGAAGCAAATTTTATTTAAAACCTATTTCTTAAATTACATTTGGACCAGCTGGAGTGAAAGTTATTTTTATACTCGTCAGCAACAGACATACTTAAATATGATTGGATCCAACTCCAAATTCGGAGGATGTGATACAGAAAGACATAAGGACATTAAGTAAAAGGTGGTGCTGTTTTTCTTCAATGCTTCTATAAACCAGTAGATATGTGATCTCACTTAAGGGAGTACTCCCTCCAAGGATGCAGATCACCACCCACCTCCATCTTCTCATGTGTGACTTCACCAACATCTTCCCACAAATATTCTTTATCACTATCCTGGATTAGTCACTTCACTTGTCTTCTGTTTGACTACCTCTTCTGTAGGATAGGAACCATTACACTGACAGCACTTCGAGGATTATCGTGAGGATTATATAATATATATATATATATATACATATATATATATAGATAGATAGATAGATATAGATAGATATACCAATATATAGGTATATAAATATAGATATGTGTATGTTTAAAGCATTTTGCCCACTTTAAAGTATTCTACAAATATCAGTTATTATTCTATTATAAAAATTGTTCTCATCTTATTCAATGGATTAGAGATAGAAAAGATTTGAGACAAGTTGCTATCCTGACATTTTTTAAAATATATTTAACATTCTGTAGATTATTGCTTAGATATTTAAAATAACTTCTTTTTGTAATTGAATAAATGAATTAAGATGCAAAGTTATCTTCTGTAGGCTCACCAAAAGCATTCTAAATACAATCCCAGGAGTAGACAGAGTGACAGGGATGATGCAAAACTTATCTTGTTCCTATATGATTATTCCATTTCATCCATGAGGATGGTCATGAAGTCACTTTTGTCCATACTTGCTGACTAACACCAGATACATGTGGCCAAGGCTGATTGAGTCCTGCAGTGCAATTCAAGCATGAATTTGGAGCAAAATGAGACAAATATAGATGATATAACCTTGAACAAAATATAAGTTTACTTAATAGTAGCATGGAAAGAATATTCAGAATGGATACAGAACTGGGTCAGGGAGATATTGTCTTCCCTGACTCCATACAGAAATAAATCTTGTCAGGAGTGCATTGATCACACAGAAGTGGCATATCTGTCAATTTCAAAGGGTTCCAATTCCTTGTGCCTTGGAATTCTTAAGCCCTGGGTAACCTGGAAGCCATTCCAATGGCTTGGGTCTTGTCTCCTGGACTAATTAAGTCTTCTAAATATTGTCCCTGAATTTTAGGGGAAAAATTAGACAAGCCTATGTGGGTGTAATACTGGTTTTAATTTTCCTACCCCATGTGGAGAAAGCAAAGGAAAACAAACGGGAAGCCCATGTGGTCTTTTTGATATCCAGATGGTGTCAAGAGAATAAAGACCCCAACATACTGGTTGGACACCCCCCCAATGGCAGATGTATGGGAGATTATGCATGAGAGTTATGTAGAATGAACAAGCAGAAATAGGTTCTTGGTTATATCATTGGAAGGAAAAACAACATGGATGAGATCAGACATCTATTTGAGTAGTAAAGCATCTTCCTTGATACCTAAATGAGTGTTGAGAAGAGATTTGAGAGTAAAGCATCTTCCTTGATATCTAAATGAGTGTTGAGAAGAGATCACATTGCCATATGAATATTGTTTCCATACTTCTTGTATGTAAATGCTAGTACTTGAGTTGGTTGAAAGCGAGAAGGGCCAGTTCTCTACTCTATTTGTTGGTAGTTTTAGCTTTGTTTCTTCACTTTTAAGAGAGATACAGTACTCCATAATGTCCTGCCTGTCTTTTTTTTTTCTCCTATCTTTTTGTCTTTTGTTTTCAGTCACTTTCTCTGTGACCCTTCCACTGAACAACTTTTTTGAGTTTTTGAAATTTGATACAAGTTCAAGCAAAGCTTTTTCATCCTTTCAGAATTGTTATATTACTGCCCCAGGCAATGGATGAACTTGATGGTGCTAGGTCTTGATAAGAAAAACACAATGTTCTCATTTCTGCAACTAAATATAGCTCAAAACAGAAATATTCTAATCAAGATTTTAGTGGTCTTTGCATATAAACAAAATGAAACTATTTATGTCTAAATATCAGTAGATATTCCTCAACTATGGTGCTAAATCAATTAAAGATGCCATAACCAACGAAGGTTATCTTAATATACTTAGCCCATTTGGTTAGTTTCATTTCCTCTTTGAATTTTATAGGCCCAATAAAATCTCTGTTATGATAGGTCAAATAAAAGATAAATAGAGCAGAAAATGTAATGTAGCATTGCTTTACAAGAGGACAATATACCAGGGGGCAAATTCACCAGAGAGGGAAAACAGTTGAGAGCATTTGGATGAGACGTTGAAGAAGATGATTTTATGTGTGTGTGTGTGTGTGTGTGTGTGTGTATGTGTAGTGGGGGAGGGACAATCCACACTGGAGATTTTATTGGTGTTGGGAAGTTCCAGTGCACAAACTTCCTTACCCATTCAGATTTTCAACTGTTATGCAGTTTGTAGTTTTAGAGAGCTAGCTGGGGCATTGAGAAACTCTTTGTCTTCCACAGGGTTAGCCAGCCAGTTTGGGTAAGAGTTCGTAATTGAACCTATGTTTCTGGGTCTTAGAGTGTCCCTTTACAAAGGATACCACTAAATATTGTCATTATTATTTGTTTCCAAGAACTGTGATATTATCAGTGTACAGAGCTCCTAGTGAGGAGCAGTGTCTATAAATGCCTATCAGCAGCTTCTATGCAACTTAAATTTTTAGAGAATTTCCTGGGACCCTGCAAGGTCATGTCATATCCACTGTCATGCAACCAATATTTGCTGAAAGTAGTATTTGAACTCATGTCTTCCTGACTGCAACTCTGATTCTACCTCCACTATTCCAAACTGTCTTTCACACAAAATGTATACAAAAGAAAAGTTGACAGTTGTTAAGGAGACAAGACATAATTTTAATGGTGGAATTCACTTCATGTATCCAGGCATCTACTGAAAGTATGTGTTCAAGATAAACATTGCACCTGACAATTCTTGACTTTTCAAAGTGACAACAGGACAAGCAAAAATTTGGAGTGATTTATTGCACAGAGGGTATATGAGAATATAGAAAAACAATGTTCACTGGTTGCCATCATGAGTTCCCCATGAATAAGTCATGATAAATTAGCCCCATTTCCTTCTTAGACAAAACATTAGGCTTATAGATAAGAGAAAACCTATAGACACAATGGGTTGTTTCAAAATGAAGACGTGATCTAATATTTAGTTTCTTTTAAAGTGTTCACACTTTTTTATAGTATACCCAAATTATTGCACAAATTAATCGATCAAAAGGAATTTATTAAGCATTTGTTCTGTGCCAGATATTGCACTGGTGATTTGATGACACAAGTATAGTCTGTACCCTTCTGAAGTTTGCATTGTAACGGAAAAAACAACATGTAAATATGTAAGTACACATTATATGTAAAAAATGAATACAAGGTTGTTTGGGGATAGAGTGAACTAGCATATGGAGGGAGGGGTCAGGATCAGGAAATGATTCATATAGTAGGTGATGATTTTGCTGAATCTTAAAGGAAATCAAAGATTCCAAGAGTTAGATCTTAGTAAAGAGTATATTTCAAGCATCTAAAACAGCTAGTACAAAGGCATGGGGATAGAAAAATGGAATGTCATTTCTATAGAACAACAAACAAACCAGTAATGCTACATTGCAAGTTCTAGGGGGGACACAAGAACACTGGAACCCAAACAAGGGGTCAGGTTGGTAAGAGATTTGGATTTCAACAAAAAAAAACTCAGTATTTGATCCTAAAGGTAATAGGAAACCACTAGATTTTATACAGCAAGGGACAATATGATCAGACCTATACTTTAAGAAAACGCTTTTGGAGAGGATTCCGGGAAGATGGCAGAGTAGGTCAGAAAATTCCAGGCTCTCCAGATTTCCTCCACAAACAAGACAAAATAGCACCTTAGGGACAATGTAGAGTGGTAAAAAAATAAATGAGTTGGGACAACACAGTGGTCCTCCTGGGACAACTGGAGAAGACCTGAAGAAAAATCCCAGGACCAAGGTTTGGTCCCCATGAAGTGTAAACACCTCCAGCCTAGTTCCCTTGAAATAGCAAGAAGTGATCCTTGGGATTGGGCTGGGTTGTGGCACCAGCCACCGGAGTTTTCTACCTTCTAGACAGTATGGAGAGTCCAAGGTTTAAGCATGGGAAGACTGAGGGAACCTTTGTTGATAAGGGACCTCAAATCCAGCTGTGCTTCTGAGACACAGCCCTGGGCTGAAAGGAACCAGCACATGCCTGGTGAGTGCAGAAGCAGTGGTACAGGGACATCACTGGTTGTGGGCACTTACAGGAGAGTGGAGTTATTGGTTAAGTTCCAAGCCAGAGGGGCGAACTGGGGGAGGATCTGAGGCCAGAGGCATTATCCCCCATAATCCAGGACTAGAGGTGATTACAATAATAAATTACTATGAACAAACAAAAAAATGAGCAGGCAAAGGAGAAAGAATGCAAATATAGAAAATTACTATGGGAATAGAGAAGACTATGGTTCATCTTCAGAGGAGAATACTGAAGCAAAAAAAAAAGCCTCTCCTACCCCAAAGAGTAATGTAAAATGGTCACCTGCCCAAAAGGAATTCATAGAAGAACTTTAAAGACTTTAAAAATTAAATGAGATTGAGAAAAATTTATAAAAAAAATCAAGAATAAAAAGATTATGAAAAGGAAGTCAACCAACTGGAAAAGGAGATCTAGAATTTTTTTTTCCCCTCCATGTAATAGTATTTTAATTTTTTACAATTACATGTAAAAAGTACTTTTCTACAATCACTTTTTATATATGAGGCAATTGGGGTTAAGTGACTTGCTCAGAATCACACAGCTATTAAATGTTATGTGTCTGAGGCCAGATTTGAATGCAGGTCCTCCTGACTCCAGGGCTGGTTCTATATATACTGCACCACCTAACTGCCCCCAACATTCACTTTTATAATATTTTGAGTGCCAAATCTTTCCCCCTCCCCAAGACAGCATGCCATCTGATATAGGCTCTACATGTACAATCATAGTTACATTTCCATATTAGTCATGTTGTGAAAGAAGAATCAGAACAAAAGAGAAAGACCACTAGAAATAAAAAGGATGGGGGGGGGGAGCGAGGATATATAGTATGCTTCAATCTGCATTCAGACTCAGTTCTTTTTCTGGATGTGGATAGAATTTTCCATCAGGAGTCTTGGAATTGTCTTAGATCACTGTATTACTGAGGAGAGCCAAGTCTATCAAAGTCAGTCATCACACAATGTTGCTGTTAATGTGTACAATGTTCTTTTGGTTTTGCTCATTTCACTCAGTATCAGTTTCATAGATGTCTTTCCAGGTTTTTCTGAAGTTTGCCTACTTATCATCTCTTATAGCACAATAGTATTCCATTACATTCATATACCACAACTTGTTCAGACATTCCCCAATTGATGAGTAACCTCTTAAATGCTAGTTGTTTGCCACCACATAAAAGGTTGCTATGAATATTTTTATATATGAAGGCCCTTTTCCATTTCTTATGATCTCTTTGGGATACGGATCTGGTAGTGGTAATGCTGGTTCAGTGGGTATGCAGAGTTTTGTAGCCCTTTGGGCGTAGTTCCAAATTGCTCTTCAGAATGGTTGGATCAGTTCACAGCTCCACCAACAATGCATTAGTGTTCCAATTTTCCCATATCTTCTCCAACATTTATCATTTTACTTTTCTGTCATATTAGCTAATCTAATAGGTGTGATGTGGTACCTCAGAATTGTTTTAATTTGCATTTATCTAATCAATAAATGAGCTAGAGCATTTTTTCATATGACTATAGATTGCTTTAATTTCTTCATCTGAAAACTACCTGTTCATATCCTTGATCATTCATCAATTGGGGAATGACTTGTATTCTTATAAATTTGACTCAGTTTTCTTTATATTTGAGAAATAAAGCCTTTATTAGAGACACTAGCTATAAAAAAAGTTTCCCATCTTTTTGCTTTCCTTCTAATTTTGGTTACGTTGGCTTTATTTGTGCATTTTTAAAAATTTAATGTAATCAAAATTATCCATTTTGCATGTCATAATGTTCTCTATCTCTTGTGTGGTCATAAATTCTTTCCTTCTTCATACACCTGACAGGTAAACTATTCCTTGCTCTCCTAATTTGCTTATCGTATCACCCTTTATGTCTAAACCATGTACCCATTTTGACCTTTTCTTGGTATATGGTATAAGATGTTGGTCTATGTCTAGTTTCTGCCATACTGTTTTTCAACTTTCCCAGCAGCGTTTTTTTCAAATAGTTAGTTCTTATTCCAGAAGGTGGAGTGTTTGATTTGTCAAACAGAAGATTACTATAGTCATTGACTACTGTATTTTGTGTACCTAACCTATTCCACTGATCTACCGCTTTATTTCTTAGCCAGTACCAAATAGTTTTGGTGATTGCTGTTTTATAATATAGTCTTAGATCTGGTATGGCTAGGCCACCATCTTTTGCATTTTTTAATTAATTTTCTTGATATTCTTGGCTTTTTGTTCTTCCAGATGAATTTTGTTACTATTTTTTCTAGGTCTTTAAAATAATTTTTTGTAGTTTGATTGATATGGCACTGAATAAGTTAATTTAGGCAGAATTGTCTTTTTATTATGTTAGCTCAGCCTATTCATGAGCAGTTGATATTTTCCCAATTGTTTAGATCTAACTTTATTTATGCTAAAAGTGTTTTGGATTTGTGTTTATATATCTCCTGGGTTTGTTGTGGCAGGTAGACTCCCAAATGTTTTATATTGTCTCCAGTTATTTTAAATGGAATTTCTCTGTCTATCTCTTGCTATTGGACTTTGTTAGTAATATATAGAAATGCTGATGAGTTATGAGGATTTATTTTATATCCTGCAACTTTGTTAATTATTTTCTCTAAGTATATCATCATATCATCTGTAAAAAGTCATAGCTTTGTTTCCTCATTGCCTATTCTAATTCCTTCCATTTCTTTTCTTCTCTTATTGCTTAAGCTAACATTTCTAGTACAATATTGAGTAATAGTGATGACAATGTACATCCTTGTTTCACCTCTGACTTTATTGGGAAAGCTTCTAACTTATCCCTCTTACATATAATGCTTGCTGATGGTTTTAAATAGATGGTACTTACCATTTTAAGGAAAACTCTACCTATTCTTATGCTCTCTGGTGTTTTTTTTTTTTTAATAATAATGGGTGCCACATTTTGTCAAAAGCTATTTCTGCATCTATTGAGTTAATCATATGTTTTCTGTCAGTTTTGTTATTGTTATGGTCAATTATGCTGATAGTTTTTCTAATATCAAATCAGCCCTACATTCCTGGTATAAATCACACATGGACACAGTGTATTATCTTGGTAATAAATTGCTGTAATGTCTTTTCTAATATTTTATTTACATTTTTGCATCAATATTCATTAAGGAAATTGGGCTATAATTTTCTTTTTTTCTGTTTTGGTTCTTCCTGATTTAGGTATCAGTACCATATGTATGTATGTATGTATATTTATATGATACAAATATCATACAAAGAATTTGGTGTAGGACTCTCTTTTTTTGCCTATTTTTCCAAATAGTATTGGAATTAGTTGTTCTTTAAATGTTTGGTAGAATTAACTTGTAAATTCATCTGGCCATAGAGATTGTTTTTTTTTTTTTTCTTTTTAGGGAGTTCATTGATGGCTTGTTCAATTTCTCTTTCTGCAATCAGGGTTATTTAAGTATTTTATTTTATCCTCTGTTAATCTGGGCAATTTATACCTTTTGTTAATATTCATCCATTTTACTTTGATTGTCAGTTTTATTGGCATGCAGTTGGGCAAAATAGCTCTAAATTATTGCTTTGGTATCCTTTTCATTGATATCCTTTTAATTTTTCATACTGGTAATTTGGTTTTCTTTTTCTTTTAATCAAATTAACCAAAGGCTTACCTATTCTATTTTTTTCATAAAAACAGCTCTTATTTTTATTTGTTAGTTCAATAGTATTCTTAATTTCAAATTTGTTAATTTCACCTTTGATTTTGAGAATTTCTAATTTAGTATTTAATTGGGGATTTTAAATTTGTTTTTTTTCTAAATTTTTTTGGTTGCATACCCAATTCATTGATCTCCTCTTTCTTTATTTTATTCATGTAAGCATTTAGAGATATAAAATTTCCCCTAAGAATTGCTTTGGCTTCATCTCCTAAGTTTTGGTATATTGTCTCATTTTTGTCATTTTCTATAATGAAATTATTGTGTCTTTCTATGATTTATTATTTGATCTACTCATTCTTTAGGATTAGATTATTTAGTTTCCAATTATTTTTAGTCTATCTTTCTATGGCCCTTTATTACACATAATTTTATTGCATCATAATCTGAAAAGGATGCATTTAATATTTCTGCCTTTTTGCATTTAATTGTGAGGTTTTTACATCCTAATACACTGTCAATTTTTGTGTAGTTGCCATGTGCCTCTGAAAAAAATGTATATTCCTTACTATCTATATTAAGTTTTCTCCAGAGGTCTATCTTATCTAATTTTTTTTTTTAGTATTTGATTTGCTTCTTTAACTTCTTTCTTGTTTATTTTATGATTAGATTGAACTAGTTTTGAGAGGAGGAAGTTAAGGTCTCCCCCTGGTATAATTTTGCTGTTTCTTCCTGTAATTCACTTAACGTCTCCTCTAAGAATATGGATGCTATGCCACTAGGTGCATATATGTTTACTATTGATATTCCCTCATTTTCTATGGTACCTTTTAGCAAGATGTAGTTTTTTTTTTCCTTTTCTCTTTTAATTACATTGGTTTTTGCTTTTGCTTCATCTGAGATCAAGATTGCTACCCTGCTTTTTTTTTTTTTACTTCAGTTGAAGCATAATATATTCTGCTCCAGCCTTTTACCTTTACTCTGTCTGTATCTCTCTGCTTCAAATGTGTTTCTTGTAAACAACATATTACAGAATTATAGTTTTTAATGACTAAGCAATCCACTTCCATTTTATGGAAGAGTTCATCCTATTCACATTCACAATTATGATTACTAACTGTCTTTCTCTCTATCCTATTTCCCTCATCTCTCCTTTCATCCTTTCCCTCCTTACCAGTGTTTTACTTTGGACCACCATCTCCCTCAGTCTGCCCTCCCTTCTATCAGCCCTCTCTTCTTTCTTTCCCCTTTCTCTTCCTACTTCCATATAGGGTTAAAATAGATTTCTATACCCAACTGAAGGAACATGTTATTTCCTCTTTGAGCCAAATATGATGACAGTAAGGTTCAAACAATGCTCACTCCTTTCCCTTCTTTCCTTCTACCGTGATAGGTCTTTTTTGCCTTTTCATTAGATGTAATTTACCTTATTCTGCCTCACCCTTTCCTCTTCTTCCAATACAATCCTTTTTTCACCCCTTAATTATTTTTTTATATCATCATATCAAATCAACTTGTACTCATGCCTTCTGTCTATGTATGTTCCTTCTAACTGCCCTGATAAAGATACAGTTCTCAAGAGTTACAAGTATCATTTTTGCATGTAGGGATGTAAACAGTTTAACCTTATTGAATAACATGTTTCTTTTCTCCCCCCCCCTTTCCTGTTTAGTTTTTTATGCTTTTCTTGAGTCTTGTATCTGAAGATCAAATTTTCTGTTCAGCCCTGTCTTTTCATCAGGAAAGTTTGAAAATCCCTTATTTCATTGAATATCCATCTTTCCCCCTGAAAGATTATTCTCAATTTTGTTGGGTAGGTGATTCTTGGTTGTAATCCAAGCCCCTTTGCCTTCCTGGAATATCATGTCCCAAGTCCTCCAGTCCTTTAATGTAGAAGCTGCTAAGACCTGTGTAATCCTGATTGTGGCTCCATGATATTTAAATTGGCTGTTTTTTTTTTCTCTATTGGCTTGCACTATTTTCTTCTTGACCTGATAATTCTGGAATTTGGCTACAATATTCCTTGAAATTTTCATTTTGTGATCTCTTTCAGGAGGTGATCAGTAGATTTTTTTTTCAGCCAAAGACAGGGTTTATTACAGATCCACCATATTGGCCAGACCGTTAAGGAATCTGAGCATTTGTGAGTTATTGGCTAGGTTCTTAAAGAATATGAACAGTGGCTAGATTGTAAGAATCTGAGCCCTTGGCTAGATTTTAAGAATCTGAGTCCCTTGATAGAGACAAGATGAACCTTATACATGGAAAGACTGTGGGAGGGATCTAGGAGTGGCCAAGTAGTTTGGGGTGACTGATGGAGGGGTCTAAAGAGGATTTGGATGGGAGTGGCCAGTAAGCTGGGGTGAACCAAATGTCAGGGACCTGGGGCCAAGGGAGAATGGAGTCTAGATAGGATTAAGGGTCAGAATTGGCCAGGGGCAATTGGGAGGTAA
This sequence comes from Vombatus ursinus, assembly GCF_900497805.2. Classification (NCBI taxonomy): domain Eukaryota; kingdom Metazoa; phylum Chordata; class Mammalia; order Diprotodontia; family Vombatidae; genus Vombatus; species Vombatus ursinus. The sequence goes on from NW_020954652.1 coordinate 17,421,279, forward strand.
CAGAAAAGAACTGAGAGATTGGGCATAGCCACAATGAAAAGCCAGTTGATAGGATTATAGCCTCAGAGATTTGGACAGGTGGGAAAGTCCTCGGTTTTTCCTTTTTGGGATCCAGATTCCAAAGACATGGTCTTTTCCTTTCAGGGTTTTGGATCCCATCCCCGTAATTCCCCCTTCAAACACTTGGGACCCAGATTCTTTTGGGGTAAGGAACAAAGGTCTTGGCTTCTGAAACTCCTTCCTGCTGGCAAGGGGCATAGAACTGTCCCTGCCTCAAGGGGGTCCAAAAGAGGTTGACTGGAACCAAGCACAGGCTGCATCCATGGGACAATAGGGGGGACATTGGCTAGTACCCACTGTTTGCTACCAACTGTAGGTGAATGGCCTGTAGTCTGGAAGACACAAATCTGACAGAAAAGACTGCAGGGCCCAGATACAGGGAGAAATAAAAGTGTAAGAGCCCCACTAAAATCACTTACATTTGACCTGCAGGATTATCTGATCTTGATACTATTTCTAAAGTTTAAATAACACTTTTGCAGGTAGAAGTTTTCCACCCTTGGGTTCAATATTTATACAAATGAATTTGCCAGAGGCTGGCTTTCACTTCAATTATTACTCAAATTCTCCTCTCCAAACCAAACTGAAGATGTTTCTGATTTAATTTCATTTGTTTGGGGGTATTGAATGACTATACATTCACATCAAAACAGCAAGATCTCACACCCTTGCATTGATCTGACCACTTGCTCTGATTAAAGAAATTTGCTATAAAAGGATAAAGCTGGGACTAGATTTAGGGCCCAAATATTTCAGGATAAAACATCCTTAGCTCTATTTGGATTCTGATAATTCATTTTTCCAACCATGCAGTATTAAATCCACCTCATGGCCAGTCTCAGGAATAGCCAGGTGGGTCACATTTCTTTTCAAAGGAACGTAATAGGGAAACTGAGACAGAAAGGTCCTATCTTAGACTGAGGCTAAAATTGTCCTCTCAGCTTTTCCTGATGCTGACTTCTCACCAGTATCACATTCTCTCAGATGGTGAATTATAGATTATCTATGGATTATTATGATGCATTAGACAGCTCAAAATAAAATCCCATGAGCTTTTACTTCAAACAGGGAGTTTCACTAATCACAGCTTAGGAAAAACTTTTCCAGGATTTACATCTCAAATTTAAATTTGTCCTGGTGTAAAAAGCCAATTGTTAGAGATTATTTCTACATACTTGCAAATTCTCAGCAAGACAAAACCCAAATAAGCTTTTTGGCAAGTTTACACATAAAACAATAACCAACAATAGCCAAATTATTTTAGCAGTAACCAAATTAAGAAAAGTTGCTTGACATAACTGATACAAAAAGTTCACCAATTTGAAACTTGAAACAAATCCATTATCAATCAGGTGACTTCAATTTTGTTAAATGCATTTCCAAATTACTTTACACAGAGAATCAATATCTTATCATTAACAGTTAAAACTACAACTTTAAAGAGTGTGCTTACTAAAGTTCAGAGGCTAGCTTCTTTACCTCGAGCAAGATGTGCTGAACCTGGGTGATGCTTGCAGGCAAAGGTTGCCTCAGGGCCCAGGGGCATGCTGTAGAAGGCAAATTCAGAGGTGGAGGGTAGGAGGTGAAACTCTCTTCTCCTATGAGGAGGATTAACAGATAACCTCTTGACTCAAGGGAAGGGAGTGGGAGAAGAAAGTGACCAGGGTTGTAAGGAGGTGTTTAAAACTCCTTAATGATTGATCACAAAACTTTCAGAATCTGCTAAGATCTTTTTAGCTGTTCTAACTTTTTCCTGCAACCTCCATAAAGGATAATCCAGGGATGTAGAGGGATGGGAGTAAGTAAGCCTCAGGGAACCAAAAAGTACCTGCAGTTTTCCCATTTCCCTAGTGCCAAGAGAATTGACAGAATTGGGCATACACTTCTGGATAGGGTGTCTGTCCTTGTTCTCTCTGCAGTGGAAAGTGTACCCAGGTCCATAGCCTCAAACCAAACCAGTGGACCGAGAGCCTGAGAGCATCAGGCTGAGTATGAGACAGCCTCATAACTGTCTGCCCGAAAAGCACCTCCAAGCCTTCCTGGGTGCTTGGAGAGCAATTCCAACTGCAGGGCAAGAAAGAAGTGGGGGAGGTTTACACACCTTCTGGTCTTGACTGGAGAAGAACTTGGGGTTAGCTTCCCTGTACAGGCCACCAAAAATGTTGAAGTTTAGATGTATAGGGGTACTGGGACCCCAAAATCATGACATATGATGGGTCCTGCTCAATGAATTCAACCCAAGCCTTCTTTCATCCAAAGACAAGGTTTATTGGAACATTCATCATCTTGGGCAGACTCTTAAGGAATCTAAGCATTTGTGTTGCTAATGCAAGTAAGCCAGATCTTAAGAATCTGAGCAGTGGCTAGATTTTAAGCATCTGAGCCTGATCAGTGGATTCTTTCAATGACTAGTTTACCTTCTTGTTCCAGGATATCAGGGTAGTCTTCATTGATAATTTCTTGAAAGATGTTGTCAAGGATTTTTTTTTTTTTATCATAGCTTTCAGGTAGTCCAAATAATTCTTAAATTATCTCTCCTGGGTTTGTTTTCCAGGTCACTTGTTTTTCCAATGAGGTATTTTGTATTTTCTTCTATTTTTTAATTCTCTTGATTTTGTTTGACATATTCATGATGTCTCATAGAGTCATTAGCTTCCACTTGCCCAATTCTAATTTTTAAGGAATTATTTTCTTCAGATAGCTTTTGTACCTCCTTTTACATTTGACCAATTCTACTTTTTAAGGAGTTATTTTCTTCAGTCAATTTTTGTCCTTCCTCTTCCATGCTGTTGACTCTCTCTTGCATACCTCTTATTTCTTTTCCCAATTTTTCTCCTACACCTCTGAGTTTTAAAATAATTTTTGAGCTCTCCCAAAAATGCTTTTTGGACTTGAGAGCAATTCATATTCCCACTTGAGGTTTCAGATGTAGGCATTTTGACATCGACGTCCTCTTCTGAGTTTGTGCTTGGATCTTCCTTGTCACCTTAATAACTTTAATAAGCTCTTTTCTGTTTTTTTTTTTTTTTCAACTCATTTTACAAAGTTGAGCTCTGCTCCTGGGGCACAGAAGACATTGTACCAAGCTTCTTCACTGGAGGCCAGGGTCCTAGTCAACTTACTTTCTGTTCTAGGACCTGAGGTACTGATGGTTTGCCTACTGTATTGGCATGGCCTGGCCTAGTCACATCTGTTATGCCCTGGGTTCTGGGGCTGGCAATTTGCCTGCTGAGCTGGAGCTGGAGGCCTCATACCTGTCCTGCTGTGTCACTGGCCTCCTGAGCCCAAGCTGTGGGGCCTCAGTTGCTGATCTGTGCTGTGGCTAAGTGCTTCCTGCTGGTTTGCCTGGACAAGCCAGGCTGTGCTGGGCTGTGCTCCCTTTTTACCCAAGTGAGACAGACCTTTCTGAAGTCCTAAATTATCTTGGTCTGGAAAATTGTTTCACTCTTTTTTTTTTTTTGTGGATTCTGTTGCTCCAGAATTGTTTTAGAGGCTTAATTTAATTAATTAATTTGATTAATTTAATTAATTATTTCTAAGGGAAACTGGGGAGAGCTCAAGCAACTTCCTGGCTTTTCTTTGTCATCTAGTAGGGCAAGTTTTAAGGAAAATATAATGAGATTGGTTTTGGTCTTATTTTATTTGCAATGTCTCCAGGACAAGCAGTTGGAAATAAACAATTAGCAGCACTGGAACTCAGGAGAGAAACTAGAGTTGGATCTAAGATCTGAGTCATTTGTATAGAGATTGTAATTGATGGCGTTGCTGAGAGAGAGACAGAGAGAGACACACAGAGACACACAGAGACACAGAGAGTGACAGAGAGAGAGAGACAGAGAGAGACTGTGTGTGTTAAGAGGGAAAAAAAAAAAAGAAGAGGGCCCAGGACTGAGCTTTGGGTTATACCCACAATTGGTGGGTATTGCATAATGATGAATCAGCTAAGGATAATGAGAAATAAAAGTCAGTAAGGTATGAAGAAGAGATAGTATAATGAAAGAAGAGAAGAGAGAGCAGTGTAATGAAAACCCAGAGAGGGAAGAAACACCAGGAGGAGAGGATGGTAGATGGCTTTTTCAGGAAGTCTGACTAAGAAAGAGAAGAAAGATACAGAATGACAATTACTAAGCAGAGTTGCCACATGCCACCCATAAGAAGTATTAGATTGCCTAAATTCATTTTCTTCTGCCCCTACTCTGTCTGTGATCAATAAATCAATCAACAAGTATTTAATAAGCATCTACTATTATCCAGGCATTTTGTACCAGAAATACAAGACAAAAATGAAATAGTCCTTACCCTCTTGAAGCTCGCATTCTATTGGGGAAGGAGGGACAACATTTTTATTTAATTATATAGAAAACAAATACAAGGTAATTTGGGGGTAAGGTCATTTGTAGTAGGGTGATGGGAGGAGTCAGGAAAGGCTCCATGTAAAAGGTGATGCTTGAGTTGAGCTGTGAAGAAAATTAAAGTTTCATATATGTTCCATTCATTTAAGGTGACACCCCCAATCTTCACAAAGGTTTCCCAGTTGGACAACACTATGCCCTCTATCCAACCGTTTAGCCACTAAATGGGAGAGATCTGCATTCTTAGCTTATTTCAGGATCTCTGAGTGACAGTCACTGGCAGCACTTACAGTTGAGCTATTAGGATGCACAGTGGAGTCTGACAACCAAGGGAGGTATGTAAATCGCCTCCCTGACAGCCATCCTCAAAAGGGGGCTCTTTAGCGCTAATGTGCTTCACAGTTTATCTGTCATCTTACAAGTAAAGAAACATTTTTTTTTTCTCTGTAACTACCCACAGGCACTTATTTAATTTCATTGCTGCTCTCCATGGTGCTGCCAGACAAATATCCTTTGAGCCCATTTTGATTAACAGCACAGTTTGTGCTTCCTGTTTGATTTCCTAGTCTGTCACCAAGTTAAGAGTCCTGATGTGGACCTCCACATCTTGTCTGAGTCAGCTTAGTTTCCTAGGTGTCCGATATAGACTTCATGGTATGTGTCACTGAAAAAAAAACAAACAAAAATATCAAGTCTAGGTACATGAAGGAATCCTATTTCCTCTGAACAGGTATGGAACTAGAGCAGGGAATCAGAAAAAAAGTATCACAAAACTCATTTTGGAAAAGTAAAATCCAAACAGCAAGTATAAATTGAAAAAAATATTAATTACAAGGATATCATAAAACATTGGCTTTCTGTCCAAGATGTGCCCTATTTATAAGACTTCTGGAATTCAAGATAAGAGCTATCTATATGCTTTTTAATCCCATTCACTTCAATTTGACAAGTATCTATTATGTAAGATGCAGCCCAGTGTAGTGGGTAGACAGCTGACCTTGAAGCCAGAAAGAGCTGGTTTTAAATTCTGCCTCTGATTCCTCCTAGCTATATGATTCTGGGCAAGTAAGTCGCTTACCTTCTCAGTGCTCTAGGCAACTTGCAAGGACTTTGTAAATTGCAGAAAAGGTCCTGACCTTCATGGATAGAGATATATATTTGTTTTCCCTTTTCAACTAGGATTTATACATACCATTGAAATCACAATCCCGATCCCTCTTTTCTTTGCATAAAACACATAGAAAGGCAGTACAGGATATTTGATAGAGGCCTGATCTTGGAGTCAGAAAGATAAGGTTTAATGCCCTAGCTATAATATATACTAGCTATTTAACATTGGTCAAGTTACTTAATGTCTCAGTGCTCCAAGGGAACTCTCGAAAATAAAAAGAAATATTGAAGTTGTCAATTTACTTAGATAGAGGGAATTTCCATAGCAAAATTTCCCCATGCATTTTTTTTTGTTCTCATAGGTGCAAATCTTAAACAAAATAAAATTATAGCAATAACAAAAACGTAACATAGTAATCATAGATGTAAAGGGGGAAAAAAAAAACTTCCCTGCCTTCAAAGCTTTCATGCTTTATCAAAAGATACAGCTTTACTCTGTAACCTCATATATAAAATGAAGAGATTGAACCAGACTCTAAGGAACCTTTTAGCTCTAAGTGATCTTTGTCCTGAAGTACCATAGTAGAGTCTCTGGTTAGATACAAAATAGGTAGTTATAAATGTAGACTCCAAAGCAGAACTATGTTCAGACTTGGAGCAAGCAACCAGTGGCTAGCCAAAATCCTAAGTCAGGTAAGGAAAGAAATCCATGCCTAAATCTTCAATGTGCATCTACATGGTACCTGAGGATGAGTATTTCAAATGGATACCTGTTGTCAACAGGCAGAGATGCACTGAAAGGATCATAGATTTAAAGTTGCAAGCAATACTAGGAATCAGATTCCTTCCTTGTATAGATGAGAAAACTGAGGCTGAGAGGTTCAACGACTGCCCAGGATCACAAAGCTGGTGTCAGAGACAAGATTTGAACTGAGCTACCTCTGTCCTGTCACATATGGGAATAGCCAGGTGGCCATGTCTAGGAAAACCAACAAGACAATCAAATGGATAGTGCCAGTACTACTGCAACAAGATGGGTGATAGGCCAGATGGCATTTTTTGCTGGGCACCTTGTGGGGGGATTCAGATGGTGTGGGCAGACATGTATGGCTTGTGATCTACAATGCTGGAGAAAATATTTATATTGATGAGATTACAGATCCATTGTGATAGTTGTATTAAAAGCCCTAAGGCCTTATTGAGTCTTTTTAAAAAAAATTTGGCACCAGGCACCAGCCTTGTTCAATCACTTCTGGTAAGTCTCTCAAAGGATAACTTTGGCTCAGATGCTGAGATTGAGTTAACATTATAGCAAGCAGTTCCTCAGAATTATTGCCCTGTTTCATTGACATTTTTGAGCTTTCCTTCTATATGGCGTGTGTGTGTGTGTGTGTGTGTGTGTGTGTGCGTGTGCGTGCATGCTATACAATGTTTTCTGTGTTTTCTACATACCGAGAAATATGGACTTCTCTTTGAGGGAATTACTGGTCTGTATTTTTATATTCAAGATTTAAGAGAACCTGTCAAGTTTTAGATGAATTATTGTTCAGTCATTTTCAGTCATATCTGAGTCTTTGTGACCCATTTGGAGTCCTCTTGGAAAAGCTACTGGAATTGTTTGCCATTTCCTTCTCTAGCTCATTTGACAGATGAGGAAACTGAGGCAAATAGGGCTAAGTGATGGGTTACATAGTTAGTAAGTGTCTTAGGCCCAGATTTGATCTCATGAAGATTATTCTTCCTGATTCCAAGCCCAGTGCTGTTTCACTGCACCATCTAACTGCAACAATAGCAACAACAAAACATATGTGTGTGTGTGTGTGTGTGTGTGTGTGTGTGTGTATAGTAACTGGGCTTATGATATCACACACATGTATATCAACCACAAAACTCTTGACTTTTGCCTATGATGAGAGATGGAGAGGGAAGGAGGGAAGAAGAGAGAGAGGAGAGGAGAGGAAAGAGAAAGAGAGAGAGATAGAGGTGTTTGTGTGTATTCTTAAACTCATACTTGTTTCATCAAATGAGATTGCACATACAAAGTATTTCTCCATCTTAAAAGTGCTGTATAAATATCTAGCCAACAAGCTTTATTAAGCACCTACTATACTAGCAATTGCTATGATTGTTTTCATCTTGTTTATGTAATATAATTCAGATAGCAATAGTCCTAGAACAAGTTGCTTTCCCACCCATTGAGTTTAATATTCCATGGCCTATTGCACAGGAAGATAAAATGATTTTTTTTGTACTTGAATAAAAGTATTGGGATATAATTTCATCTTCTGCAGACTCAATGTACATATCTTTGGAACAACTCTAGCAGAAGCCAGAATGATGGAATTGATTGACCTTGTCCTTTTCCCACATGCCTTTAAATTGTTGAGGTAGATTTCTATCTTTTGATGTGATAATGAAGCCCCAGAAGGAAGAAAATGTGTCAATGGCAGAGGAGTAAAAGGGAAAAATATGAGAACAAATGTTTCATATACATATGTATGTGGATATATATATATACACATATAAACATACTGTATACACACATGTATATATCGTGAGACATATATGCATATATGGGTATGGTTATGTAGATACACACATGTGTGTATGCACATACACGTGCATATACGTACATATGGAGCCAGTCTTCAGTAAAGAGAATGAAGTAGGGACATGCTGAGATATTCAGTTTCCACTCTTGACTATTTTTCTACTCCCATCCCCATCTTTTTTCACATAACGATAGAATTTCAAAACTGAAAGTGAGCTGTTGGACCATGTAATTCAACCCATACCCCTCAAATGACTGCAGTCACCCCAGACTTAATCATTCATCCTTTGCCTTAAGACATCCAGTAAAGGAGAAACTACTATCTCCTGAGGCATCCCATTTAGGTTCTTCCTTTTCCCAGTAAACAGACAGCAAAAATATTAAAAAAAAAAAGAAAAAAGAAAAAAAAATCTTCAGATTCTGGATATCTCCTTGCATTGGATGAATATCTGGCCAAATCACGTCAAAGGAGGAATTTTGAAGAACTTGAGTTTGCACATAGCTTTATACATTTTGTAATTTTCTATAAATACAGAATGAAATAGGAAATTGAAGCAATTGAGGAATGGAAATGGAGGGAATAAACATTTGAATAGCACCTACTGCGTGCTAGGCATTGTGCTAGGCAATTCACAAATATTACATCTTTTAATCTTCACAACACCTTGTGAGGTAGGTACTATTATCATCCCCATTTTACCATTAGGGAAACTGAGGCAAGCAGAGGTTAAATGCCTTGCCCAGTATCATAGTTAGTAAGAGTCTGATGTCATATTTGAACACAAGTGTTCCTGACTTCAAGCCCAGTGGTCTCTCTACCATGCAACCTAGTTGCTTAGCTTGCAAAATTCAAAACACCAAACCCCCACTTTTGCTTCAGTAAATAAAATGACTGCGTTGAGCTAAGTGACTGACTCTAAATCTTGGATTCTATGATTACCTGGCTGTGACAACCCCCTATTCTGTGGCATAGACTCCTAATCCCAAATATGAGATCAGCAGGTCATTGCTTTTAGACTTTATCCATGCTTATGTGTTTGGATATAGCCTAAGAGAAACAATTCTACAGATATTCTTAAATGGTTTTTGCCTCACTTGGGTTCTTGTCAGGAGAGTGAAGCTAAGTGCTGCTTCCCTTTCTTCCTGACAAATCATCAAACAAACAGCAGGTAAACAAACCACTCATCGGGCAAGTGGGCTTAGTTCCCTAAGTCTGAGTCCCCAACAGAGCATTAGTTACTGAAACAGCACTGCAGGAGGTGGGCAGGGATGGGGAGAATGAGCTTCTGCCGACCAGGTACATGAAAACCGTTCCCTGGAAGTTATTCTTTCCGTCACAATGGGCACCTCCCCATGCTAGGACCTGATGAACTCTGATCTCCAACTGTCTCTCTATTAGTGACTTTGTCTTTCTTTGGAAATGCATTTTTTCCATAGATGGATGTCTGCCTCTGGTTGTATGTAGGTTTGCTTCTGTCTGAAAAGCCTAGGATGTAATCTTGTTGATTTCTTATCTCTAGCATCATTTGCATCCATCCACTTGTCTCTTACTCACACAGCAATCACCCTGATACATACTCTTTCACCTGGGTGACTGCAACAGCCTGTTATTTCTTCTTCTTGGACTCAATCAATCCTCCATACAGCTGCCAAAGAGATATTCCTAAAGTGCAGGGCCAACCAGGTCAGGCCTATGATCAAAAAGCCTCAGTCACTCTCCTACTAACATTGAGATAGAGCTAAAGTCACCTGTTAGGTATTTAATACCCTTGCTATTCTTTCTCCAGCATATCTTTTCAGGCTGATGGCATATTAATTCTCATATACTCTAGGCTTCAGTAAGGACAGCCTACTTGCATGTCCTTGTACACAACAATCTGCCTCCCTCATTAGTTCCTTTGCACAGACTGTTCCTTATATCTGGAGTACTCTGTATCACCCACCTCCAACTCTTCTAACATAACTCCCTTCAAAGCTCTGCCTTAGTGCTGTCTCCATCAAGACGCTTTTCCCAATTCCTCAATATTCTTGTTCCCCTCCCAGTAACTGTACTTCTTTTGTAGATATACTACATTAATGTAATAGTGAATATTTTGTATCCAGTGTTAGAACGTGAGCTTCTTGAGGGAAGGACTGTATAATTTTTGTATTTGCCTCCCCAGTGTTTAGCGTATTATCTGGCAGAGTGTTTATTTTTTTTTCAATTTTATATATTTTATTTTTCCTCCAATTATATGTTATAACTTTTTTTAATGATAAAAGGCATATTGATTGCTTGATGGTATGGAAGTCATGCTATCATTGATTTAGCATCAGGGAGCAGCTAGGTAGCACAGTGGATAGAGCATGAGCCCTGGAGTCAGGACGACCTGAGTTCAAATCTGTCCTTGGACTCATAACGCGAACTAGCTGTGTGACCCTGGGCAAGTCGCTTAACCCCATTGCCTAGCCAAAAAAAAAAAAAAAGATTTAGCATTGGAAGTGACCTTAGAAGGAATCTAATCAAATGGTCTTTTTTTCACAGGTGAGAGACCTGAGGCCCAGAGTAGGGGAGCTATTGGCCCAAGGTCACTCAGGTAACACATTATAAAGCTAGATCTGAACACAGGTTTTCTGATGTCAAGTTTTGTGCTCTTTTCCCCATAAGGTGCTAAAGTCTAGAAAAGCTAAGAATGGCATGGGAGGAAACTTTGAAGATGTCAGACCATAGAAGCTGTTGACTGCCTGAGTTTACCAGGTAGGATTTTTGGATCTATCCTGTCATCTTAACAAATTCTCATTTCAATGCACTGAACCCTTCAAGACCCACTCAAGAACTGGGGAAGGGGGAAATACAATGTTGGTTTCTTTGTTGTTTTGCTGTTTAAAGCAGTTTGTAAACAATTTCCACAATCACTAAAACCCCAGAGGATAGTACTAGGAGCAAAGGGAGGAAGTTGAAAATAAGGAAATTTAAACCTAAGGGAAAGAAAAAAAATAAAACTTCCTTGTAATTAGAGCCATCTCCAAAGGGGAATGAGCAACCTTGGAATGGAAAGGGCTCCTTTTTGAAGGTTTTCAAGCAAAAACTAGACAATTTCTTTTTGGGGATGTCAAGGGGGGAGATGACTTGATTTGAAAATATCAATTGAAATGATTTCTTTGAAGTAATTTCCGACTCTGAGTCCATGAACATTTGAGAAAAAACCCATTTTCTTAGTTTATACTGAAAAGATAAACACAACAGAGCAAAGAGAGAATGAATAAGTGAAGAAAAGGTGGCATTTGGTGATGGAAAAATGTTTTCTTCAATCAAACTTGGCCATTAATAATGTTAATGGGAAAACAGGTACACTAACAGGAGCAGTCAGTTGATCCAGTCAATCTGGAAAGTAAATTGGTACTAGGCCCAGAATGTTACCAAACTTGGAGTATCTCTTGAATCAGCAATATCACTACTAGGCCAACATCCTCAAAGAAATCAAAGGAAAAGGATTTATATGTATACATATTTATGAGAGCTGTTTTTGTGAAAGCCAAATTTTGAAAACTTAGAGGGTATCCTCCTAAACAAATTATGGTATATGAATTTAATGGAATATTATTGTTCTATAATAAATTATGAGATGGAAAATTTGAGAGGAAACTGTGAAAATCCCTATGAACTGATGCCAGAGACATATGAGCAGAACTAGAATAATTTATACTGTGATAACGATGATCTAGGCATCTAGGTGACACCTTGGAGATTGTCGGACCTGGAGTTAAGAAGACTCATCTTCCTGAGTTCAAATCTGGCCTCGGACACTTACTAGCTGTGTGACCCTGGGCAAGTCACTTAACCCTGTTTGCCTCAGTTTCGTCATCTATAAAATGAGCTGGAAAAGGAATGGCAAACCACTCCATTATCTCTGCCAAGAAAACTCCAAGTGGGGTCACGAAGAGTCAAACATGACTGAAAAATGACTGAACAACAACAATACAAAGGAAAAAAAAGCTTTCAAAGAAGTTAGAACTCTGGTTAGTGTGATGATAAAACAGGAGTGCAAAAGAATAAAGATGAAACATGCCTTTCATCTCCTTACAGAGAGACAATGAACATAAAATGCAGAAAGTATTTTGCATGTGTTGTCAGACTTGGTTAAGATGGGAATTTGTTTTGATGGGCTACGCAGATATGAATTGAAGGCTTTATTTTTTGTTTTTTTAAAAAAAGTTCCCATTGGGGTAGTGGGAGGAATATATTAATAAAGATATTTTTAAAATAAAGGAATGAAATCTGGGCGAAAGAAATCATCTTCCTTATTGATGTTGCTCAGACTCTGCAGACCTCATGATATATGGAGTAGAAGATCCCCTCCACCTTCAAATCATTATTTCTTCTTCATAAATCATCAACTTCTACTTTTAATTACACCTCCTCAACTCTTCTTGATTTTATTCTTTGCTTTGATTTGATCAACCCTTGTCTGTTGATCCTTTTACTTCAATGTATTAACCCTTTGATGAATTCAGAAAAAAAAATTATAAATGAGAAATGCTCATACAGATCATTTTAGAGTTTGTTCTTAATGATTTTGTATTTGGCTATCCTTAGTCTGTTGTGAGGTCTAGACAAGTTTGGATAACTGCAAGTTTCTCATAAAACAGGAAGATTTTCCAGAGCTGTTCAGCCAGTGAGTAAAAGGACAGAAGAAATGGGTACACAGATGTCTATTTTTTCCCTTGGAATTGGGCTGTGAAAGGGAAACAAGATGTCAGACAATAGGCAACAGCTTGGGGCAATGATAGTGTTGTTCCAGCATCCTCCCTCCCATGAAGGAGACTTAGTCATATTTGTAGACAAGAAGGGAGGAACCAAATTATAAGGGAAGAATGAAGTTTAGAGAGAGAGAGTGAATTGTGGGAACAATTCATTAGAGAAATTGTCAACAGATGATATCAAGCTTACATGCAGAAGTGCTAGCTTTGGTAAGGAGAAGAGTCACCCTTTTTCAGAAACTTAAGCAAGAGAGAAGAAAACCAGGGAACTCTAACAAGTCTTGTTATATAAAGGAAGAGAGAAGTTTACTGCCAATTGTCAGTACGCTGAATATTTTCTCAATACATGATAATTTCCTCTGATAATAGAGATGGAGGAATGGATTATGTGGAAGGGAAGACAATGGAAGGGAAGAGAAAGCAAGGAGTAAAGCTCAGAACAGGCTCTGTGGGGTGTGCAACCAATCCATGAGCAAGTATTTATTAAGTGCTTACTGCTTATGCCATTTTAAGACAAAAATGAAACAGTCCTTCCCCTCATAGAGTTTAAATTCTACGGAGGAGGCAATGCATACAAATATAAATATATACAATATCCATACAAAATAAATAAGGCAAATTTTGAGTTGGAAGGACAGAAGCAGCTAAGGGAATAAGGAAAGACTGTTCGTAACTTACACGAATCCTGTGAACTAGCTACTACAAGTGTGGAGGGTTGGGCATAGGAATTTATTGAGTCAACCTGGTCCATATAAGCCTTTGGCTTTCGTGGTGGGTCATAAGCTACAAAAGTGTTTTACCCTCATTTTCTAAATAAGACAAATTGAGTCTCAGAGAGTCTGTCCATGGCCTCAAAGCTACTAAAGTTACAAGCCCAAGTCCTGAAATTTCATATCCAGCTCTATTTCAACCCCACCAGGTTATGGATGTCTTTGTCTGAGTTCCACTGCACAGAATTAAAAAATCATTTGGCAGTAATCAACAACTATAATTGCCGCAATGATTTGGGCACACACGGGGGCTGTGGAACAAATTATTTCCACTGAATAAGTGCCTACTGCTGTTTATCAAGTTTCCAAGAAACATGCACTAATTCATTTCATTTGCATAAATCCCCCCGCAGTACCGTCTTTATCATGCTCTTACATAATGAATTGATTCTCTAACCCTTTCCAACTCTTTTCCGTTAGCATACTTATTTCACACTTAAGCTTCCCTCATTCTTTTATTAATTTCATTTTTTCCCCTTTCAGGTACAGCTTTTTTATCAACTTATCACAAGAACAGTGTATGTTGGAATCAATCAAAATGGGAAAATTTAATTTCCTTTGCTGTGAATGAAGTCTACCCCTTATCACCCATTGCGTAATGCAGCTGCCTTCATTATGAAGAGCTAAATCAAAAGCAGTGACTCTGGCCCCCCTGCAGATGTCTAACTGTGGCAGCACAGAAATTTCTGAGAAATTAATTCATACATCACAAACACACAGACACCACACACACATACACACACACACACACACACACACACACACTTCACGAAGGAGTATATTGAATAAATAACATTTTCTTTTTAGAAAAGGGAATATCTCTATTTATAAACTTTCTTTAATGCCATCTCCTTTATCTTCTGCTGTTGCATAAAATTTAGCATGGAACTTATTTATTGCCTCACATTAATTTTGGGGAAGTAAATGCCATTTTTATTTTCTTATTGAAAACATTAACATGCTACCTTATTTGATACATTAGGGTTCTTTATATGGATTGTAAATATCCTTTAAGCTATCTCTCATTTTGTAAATGAGAAAACTGAAGCTCATGATTATGACTTGCTCAAGATCACATAGCTAGTAAGTGGCAAAAATTTAATTTAATTTTAGATTACAGTCCAGGTTCCCATTCACTACAAAATTGCCATTCTTGTTGATGGGAAGAAATATAACAATCATGTTAGCTGTGACTGACTTCAGCCTTACCAGAGGGCTGTTAAACTTTAGATAGAGAGATGGACAGATGGATGGATAACAATCTTTTGCTTTAGAGATGAAGAAGGACAATGATAAGCTAGAGAGAATCCAGGTGAAGACGATCAAAGTGGCAAAGGGATTTGGGACCAACAACCAATCAATCGATCAACCAATCAATCAATCACAAATTATGTATTGGGTGCTTTTTATGTTCCAGGCATCCTGCATGTCTTAAGAGGATAAGTTCAAGGAACTGGGCATGTTTAGCCTGGAGCTAAGACTTAGGGAAAATTTGTTGGTTGTGCTCAAGTATTTGAAGAACTGTTATGTGGGAGAGGGATGTTACTTGTTATGTTTAACCCCAAAGGGAATAAATAGTAACAATAGGTGAAAATTTCTAAGAGGTAAATTTTGGTTTTAAATAAGGAAGAAAAATCCAAATAAAGATACCTAAAAGGTAGAATTGAATGTGATGAGTTCCCTCTTCTTAGAGGTCTTTTACCAGAGCATGATTGACCACTCTTCAGATATATGATATTGGGGACTTATTTTGGATATGCACTGGACTGAATGGCTTCTGAGGTTCATTCTAACTTTCATTTAATGATTCTGTGATTCTGAGTAGTATCACTTCATGAAAGAGAAAGAAGCACCAGAGGGCAAAAACTGTTTTAAAAAATAAATGGTAAAGATCCAACTAAGTAGTCCTGAAAGCATTTCAGAAGGGAAATGGAAGGAGTACAGCAAGCAAAAGGAAAATAGAAAAGATCTGCAAAGATAAGCTGTTTTCAGCATCAGGAACAGTAGAGTCATGACACTTGAATCCTACCATCTTAGTCCCAGATGTGGACATGGAAGGTAAAAATAGCTCTAAATGGAATAAAGATTGAAAAATCAGCAGGACTTGACTAGCCTCATAAAGAGAGGATCTATGCTGGTAGAAACATAATGCCATAGAATTGAGAAGATAACAAGCCTCAGAGGAAGAATATACTCCAGCACATATCCAAATCCATCTTTATCATATATATTCACTACGTGAATTGTTGGGGATACAAAGAAGGCAAAAAAAATAGCCTCTGCTCTCAAGGAGCTTACAGCCTAATAGGGAAGATAACTTATAAATAACTAAGTACAAGCAAGATGTATGCAAGATAAATTAGATATAACCTCAGAGGGAAGTCACAAAGGTTAAGGAGAATTGTTGGGGGTGGGGGGAATCTTTTTGTAGAATGTAAAACTTCAGCTGAGACTTGAAGGAAGTCAAGGGATCCAGAACAAGGAAATAAAGAGAGAAATTTCAGGCTTGGGGGACATCTAGGGACCATGCCCAGACTCAGCAAAGGGAGTGTCTTGTGTGAGTAGCAATTAAGAGACATTGTTTCTGGGCTATACAGTACATGGAGGCATAACAAAATATAAGATAAGTGCAAGGTATAAGATGACGGGAAAGTAGGAAGGAGCCACATCGTGAAGACATTTAAAAGACAAACAGAAGATTTTATATTTAATTCTGACAGCAATAGGGAAGAATTTTAATTTATTGAGTAGGAAGGTGACATAATCAGACCTGTGATTTGGGAAGATAAATTTGAAGACTGAGTGGAATATGGACTAGATATGGGAAAGATTTAAATATAGGGAGACCTAGCTGAAGGCCACTGAAATAGGCCAGGCACAACATGATGCAGTCCTATATCGAGGTTGTGACAGCATCAGAGGAAAGATGAGGGCAAATGTGAGAGAAATTATGAAGGTAGAAATGTCAGGAATTAGTAAGTGATTGGACATAGGGGGTGGGAGAGAATGAGGAGTCAAAGGTGACATCCAGATTTCAAGGGGATTATTGAGGGATCCCCTCAATAGTAATGAGGAAATTAAGAAGAGAGGAGTATTTTGGAGGAAAGATAATGAATTCATTTTGCGATATGTTGAGTTTAAATTAAGATGTATATGAAATATAGCAATGGAAATTTAGAGTTATGAGATGGCAGGTCAGGAATGAATTTAGGGCATGCTAGACAAATAGCTCTGAGAGTCATCTGCAGAGAGATGATAATCAAATCCAAGGGAACTGATCAAATTGCAAAAATAACAGAGAGAGAAAAGAGAAGATAACTTAAGAGAAAACCTTGGTGAACACCCACAGTTAGGAGGTAAGATCTGGATGAAGAATAAGCAAAAGAGACTGAGGAGAAGTTAGATAAGAAATAAACCAAAGGAGAAAAGTGTCACAAAAACCTAGAGAGAAGAGAATATTAAGAAAATCAATTCACAAGGTATTTGGAGAAGGGGAAAATATTATAGGAATGGGGAAAAAAAACACCTCAGATATACTTAATACTGGAAAAATGTACTTAATGAACATTGAGATGTACTAGCTCATATACCCACTTTCTGGTCTACACACACACACATACACACACACACACACACACACACACACACATACACCCCTTCATGAGACTCATCTGCATGCTAGCTAGGGAATCCTTAATGATGGCATCAATAGAGAACAAGTATACTTTCATACCCATCTTTATTATAGCTCAATTGACTAAAAAGTACAAAATTCCATTTCCCACTGTTCTTATTATTGGTTAATTATTGATTTTGTAGATAAAAATATCACTTTAAAGGTTCTTTTGCAACAAAGTATATCTCACCCATAAATGAAAATCATTTAAGATTCTTTGAAAGCTATTATGAACAGAAACAGTCTTTTTCATCATTCTAACATCATAACGTAATTCCCTTTGTATTTGTATACCATATTTTTCAGTCATTCACAAAATATTGAGCACCCCTTAGTTTTCAGTTCTTTGCTACTAAAAAAAGAACAGCAATTTTTTGGGGGTACATTTTGGTCCTCCCCCCCTTTTTTTGGTCATCTTTGCCAGTCTGATGGATGAGAGGTGAGATAAGAATTGCTCTATTTGCATATCTCTAATTATAAGTGATTTTGAATATTTTTCACATGGTTATTGGAACTTTTATTTTCTTTCTATGAACATTGCCTACTTATAACCTTGGACCATTTATCAATTGTAAAATGGCTTACTTTCTTACAAATTTGAATATAATCTAATATATCTTAGAAATGAGATTTTTATAAGAGAAACTTGTGCAAATAGTTTCCTCATTTAAGTGTTTACTTCTGATTTTAGTATCATTGCTTTTGTTTGTGCCAGAAATACTAGTTTTGCATAATAAAGGTTGTTCAATGTATTTTTATGTGAAGGTGAGCAATGTAGAGGGAAACTCAAGGCAATGGGATTAATTATTTCAGTGGTCCGGGAAAGAGATGATGATGAGGTTATGATGGGGGTGAGGCTGCATGAGAGAAGAGAATGTGAGATGTATTGTGAAAGTAGAAATGACAAAATTTTGCAGCTGATTAGATATGAATGATTGAGAATGATTAGAAGTAAACCACACACCTGTGAACCTGGGTGACTAGAGTGAAATTGGTAACTTCAACATAAATATGGAATTTCAAAAGAAAGAAGATGTTTGGGGGTTGGGAAGAGAGGATGAGAATGGATTCTGTTTTGGATGTGTTGAATTTGAGATGCCTATGGAATATCCATTTCAAAACATCCAGTAGACAACTTGTGATGTATGACCTCTTTAAAGTGAGGAGGCAGTACATTTGAGACACATCATATATTCTCTTTTTTATATTTTCTTCCAGTTTTGTATTGACTTGTTCTAGCAAGCAAATTAACTGATCATATGGACAAAGCTCATTTGGAAATGACTACCATACCATTAACTAGTAATTTCCAATCTGTTGAAATAAAATGAATTTTTGTGATATTGTTTATGGCTTCTCGTGTCCATCACCCATGGCTCTCCTCTTAATGACAGTAATCATGAGATATAAGAATTAGGATTCTATGCAGATGGCCTCATTTACTTCTAGCTCCTGAGCCATATTTATGTCATATTTTCCAAAATTTTCTCTTATGCTTCTGCAATGAAGTTACCAAGAATTAAAGTATATTTTGCTTTAATTTAGAAAATTGTATTTGGCTATTGGTAGAATTTTTAAACCTCTTTGTTTCCTTGAACAGATACTGACATAGAAACTGAAATTATCTTCTTGGCTGTCCTTTACAAGAATTCATCATGAGTACTGCAAGATTAGCTGACAGAATCTCATGGAATTATATTTATTACATTTGGTTAAACAATAAAACCAGCTTCATTAGTGCTTTTAGTTGCCTTTTCAAAGAGGACTTGTGAATCATCCTTTCATTTGGCTGAAGCTTTCATTTGTCTCCTTTTTAAAAATCTATTATGAGGATGTCAATATCAATATGATTTCATTCCTCCACTAAGACATCCACTTATTTGTCATTGGACATGTATCTCACATCTTAAGAACAGTAAAGTTCATGTTTATAGAAGACTTAAGAACTATTCCTGTGATTCTTAGCACCTATTTTAATCTTTTCAACCACTTTGTCATTGCCAATGCTGAAGCAGAAGGGCTAGTTTATTTGTTTTTTTCATTGTTTCCAAGGCCAAAGACTTCATCATCAAGTGGCCAAATTGATAAAGTTGTCTCTGCCTAACTAAGCTGATTTTCAGAAAGCAGACACAGTACGTTTCTGGAACTTTGGTCAAGGCCTTTTTAACATGGCAGTCCCTTTCTGAGATTATGCTATCTACAGAGATAGCCTTTAAGAAAAGAGAGTCATTTCCATAGAAGGATGAGGCAATGGAACAGGACTCTGTGAAAGATGAAAGGTATTCATAAAACCAAAATATGAAGTATAAAGTAGATGGGGCACAAAGAAGAAATTATAATACTCAAGAATATTTGCAAAGGGAAAGAGTTCAATTCAGTACAACAAAGATTTTTCAAGTGCTTACAAAGAAATACTTTTAGCTGTGGAAATCAGAGAAGGCTCCAAAATAAAGGTGGTACCTAAACTGAGCCTTAAATGAAGATAGAAAATCTGCAGCAATGATGTGTGAGTGCACTCCAGGCTTGGAGGGACAACTTGTGTGGTTGTGGAGATACCAGAAATTAAGTATGAACTATTAAAAAAACCAAGTATTTTCTTTGGGCTCTAATTTAGAGTACATGAGGAGAAGTAATATGAAATATGGTGAAAAAGTCAGTAGAATCAGATCATTGAGGTCTTGAAATGCCAACAAAGTAAGGAGTTTGTATTATATACTAGAAGTAATAGGGAACTACTGACATGTTTTAAGAAAAATAGTGATATAGTTCTGATTTTTAGGGAAATTATTTTGTGAAAGATTTTCTGAAGAGAGAAAATGTTGATTGAAATTTGCCCAGGTTAAGTGACATAAATTCATTGAAGGTAATGATATACTCCCTTTTTTTCTCCCTGATCCTGGGTTCCAGTTTGCTGTTTATATTTTTGTTACAGACTTCTCAGTAAGAAAGCCAATATTCTTGATAGACAAAAGAGAATCAAAATCAGAGCCTACCAATTTTTATTGGGAAGGATTATCTAGTGTAACACCCTCACACTTAATGAGGAAACTAAAGTTTAGTGAGGATGAGTAATTTTCCCGACGTCCTACAGATAGAAACTGGAAGATCTAGATTTTGAACCTAGGTCTGAACTTGAGAAATTCAGAGCTCTTTCTATACTACCACACCGAGTAATTTTAAAATTTTATTATAGCATTTGTTATTATAGTCACAGTAAAAAGCAAGCAGCTATGTGGTGCAGTGGAAAGAGCACTGGGTGTGGAGTAAGAATACCTGTTCAAATCCAGCCTCAGACTCTTACTAGATGTGTAACCCTGGACAAGTCATTTGACCCCTATTTGCCTCATATGGGACACTGGAGAAGGAAATGGCAAACCGCTCCAGTATCTTTGCCATGAAAACTCTATGGACAAGGCCATGAGGTCACGAAGAGTCAGACACGACTGAACACTTGAACAACAAAAAGAAAGAAGCAGCATGTTTAGTGGATAGAGTATTGCACTGCAGTCAGGTAGAAATAAGTTCAAATCCTGCTTTGGAAAATTACTGGATTATGGCCCTTGATTGTGATGTACTAGATGGTGTATAACATCACTTAACCTATTTGCATCTCAGTTTCTTCATCTGTAAAAAGAGGAGTTTGGATTTAAAAGTCTCTTTCACCTCTACTTCTGTCTTCCTATGAACTCTTGTCCTCACTTTTGAAGTCTTTTGTTGTCCATAGTACTCTTTGAAAACACTTGTTTTGGGGAAGGCATTGACTCTCCTGGCATTGATTTTGTAAGACAAAGCCATTCTTTTGAATTTACCGTAAACTGATTGTCCTTCTTTTGTCCAAATGTAGGACTTTCCTCTAGGGGCTACCTCCATGACTCAGAATTCTTAACTTTCAGGTTGTTTCTCCAATGCAGTGATTGCTTCCTGGTTCAAAATGTACTCTAAGGGTTCATAATCTCCTTCACAAATCCTCACTAGTATACTTCTCATTAATAGCCAGTAGTCAAAAATCATTTCAAAGTAAAGGCATTTAGTAAGAAGGTTTACTGATGACGTCCTATCAGTAGTTGAAAAAGAGTATGATAATGTATTGTAATAAGCCTCTACCCTGAGGGAGGTATGGGGGAATATATGATTATGAGTGTGAGTAATCAGCATGTAGCTAAGTGCAGTGGTTTGAGCAGATGCTCTGCCCATTTCATCAGGGAGAACACCTACATATCTTTCAAGTGGGTAACACAACTTCATTTAACATATTAACACCTCATCTCTATTACCTACCTTCCTCCTTCTGTGTTTTTATCAATTGGACTTGATGTCAGTGGGGTCAATTGATCAGGGACCAGTTTCTCTTTTCCCTGTCCCACACTATGCTTTTATTTGTAATTTTGGAGCTCATCAGTGAGTTTGCTTTGCAGTTATATATGCTGCACTTTATATTCTGTTTTTAGGATTAAATTAAGAGGCGGGGGTCCCTTGTCAAAGGAAATACAATGTCTGTTCTGAATTGCCTCTTATTTTTACATAGAAAAAAAATATTCTGACCTTGTTCACATATAATACTGCAGGAGAAAGATTCCAGCAGTTCACTTTTCAAGGCTGTTCACATTTCTCTCATGAATTTGTTTTAAATTCATTTTACCTTTTGGATGGGAGTTGGGAAAACAAAGTAAGTGGCAACTCAGGACAAGGACAATGAAAGAGCCACAGGCAGACTGAAACACAGAGAAAGATCCATGCACAGAGAAACATTGAGTGGGAGACAGAGATAAATAGAAACAAGGGAAATTGGAGGAATGAAAAGCTAAGGTAATGGTAGGGGCAAGGCACTGAATGGAAAGGGTGCCCAGAAAGGCTATAAATCCATAAATATGAGAAGTGGAATTTGTTCTGAGCATCATTTATTCATGCAGTGTGAGATTGTCTCCAAAGACAAGCAGTCCAGTCAAGGTGAGGTTCCCTCATGCGCAGAGCATCTGCTCAAGTCAATGCATTCAGTTACATGCTGCTTCCCAGACTCAAAATCTTATCTTCTCATTACTTACCCTGGGAAGGGGCTCACCAGAATACATTACCACAATTCTTTTTAACTACTCACAAGAACCACTGTCCTTTGCTATATTCTCTGGTGAAAAAGTAGACCTTCTCCTTGCCAAAGTCATCCCCTCTTCTTGTGCTTTTCATTCAACTGCATCCAGAAGCTTTTCCCCAGGATCATTCTCTATCTCTCCTCTTTACTCCTCTTTATGCCCTGGCTCCTTTTCTGAAGCTTACAAAAGTTCATGGATCTCTGTTGTTCTTAAGTAAAACCCCCACTTCATTCTGCCGTTCCTTCTATTACTCCAATCATCCTATATCTCTTCTCTCTTTTATAGGCAAACCCCTGGAGAGAATTAATCATGTTATCTCCATTTCTCCAGCTTCCAATAGCTTCTCAGCCCCTTCAGGTCTAGTTTTTGACACAATATCCAATTTAAATCACTGCCTCCAAGGTAGGTGGTCATTTTACTGATAAACCCAATTAATTTTTCCCATACTTTCAGTACTCATCCTTCTTGACCTCTTTGTCTAAGGTCTCCTCTTACCTGTTTACAACACTTGTCTTTGATAGATTACCAATATTGCCCCACCAACTAACTGTGGAGTCCTCAAGGCTCTATTCTAGACCCCTTCTCTCTCTACAAAATCTAGGGATCTATTGGCTGCCTTGGCTTCAATTATAATCTCTATACAACTGACTTTAAAACCTATGTGCCCAGCCCTAATTGCTTTCCTGAACTCTTGTCATATATTACTAAATGACTTCTGGATGTTTCTACCTGGATGCTGAATTCATCTCTTGTACAAAATAGAACTCATTATATTTTCCCCAAACCCCCTTCCTCCTTCAAACTACCCCATTTATTTCTCTTTTGATGACAGCACCATTCTTACATTAATCCAAGTTGGCAGCTTTGAAGTCTATATTGACCTCATTAGTTTCCCTACCCTGTTAAACAAAGAAGCCCCCTCCAAAAAAGCTAAAAGTTCCTGAGTCATTTTGTTAGAGTAAGATGAGCAGTAAGACCCCCATATCCCTTTCATACCACTAGAGAATTTCAATATTAACTAGCTGCCAATTCTCCATGAATCTTTCCTTCTCCCCCAAGCATGAATCTGTACCAGTCTCTATGTCTAGCCTCCTCATTCCTTTCTCCTAATAATTGGTTTTGCTTAACCTGGAAAAGAAATGTATAAAGAAAAAAAAACACCTAGTTTCTCTGGTTTGAGGTACCCATTTCCACCTGGGGCTCTTGCAGTCCTGACCTTTTCCCACTATTCTCCTTGACTTTACTTCATATAACAAGTTTGTCCCCTTCAATAAAGCTGTCTTGCTTTATCATCTTATTAAGTGTTTCCTTGTACTGAAATCTTGGCATTCTGACCCTCCCTAAATTTGTACTGAGACAAAGTCAAACTTGACTCTTCCTTTTTCCTAAAACTACATATCTGGTCAGTTGCTTAAACTGTGTTGATCTTACCTCCACAACAAATGTCACATCTTTCCCCTTCTCTCTGCTAATATACCCATCACCTTAGTTCAGGCCCTCACCATCTCTCACATCTACTATTATGGCTGCCTCCTAACTAGTCTCTATGCTTCAAGTACCTCCCCTCTCCAACCAGTCCTTCACATAGCCACCAAATTTGTATACCAAAAACATATCTGACAATGTCAGTAGACTCCAAACGAATGTCTAATGGCTCCCCATTACTTCCAGAATAAAATACAAGCCCTCCAACTTGGTGTTTATAGACCTATACAACACTACCTACCTTTACACTCTTAATTTAACTTATTCCTCTTTATTCATTCTTTATTTCCATCAAAGTGGTTTGCCACCAGTTCCTTTTATATGGTATTTGACACCCTTCCTCCATGATCTCATGCAAGTGGTTCCCTGTCAGGATTTATTCTATGTTTGCATCTTCTCAATGTCCAATCTTTGCCTCCTTCCAAGCAGAGCTCAGATATTATCTCTCAAAAGAGGCTTTTTAAAAATCCATTTTCCCCACCTTCAGATTATTAGGACTCAGATAATCCCTCTTGAAATTTGTGTCACATTATACAATGTTTGTAGTTACTTGACAGAAAGTATATTGAATTCCCCCAATAAAATGTAAGCATCTTAAAGTCAGGAACTATTTTCTTTTTGTCTTTGTATCTCAGTGCCAAGCATGTGCCTACTACATAGTTAGGGCTAGTAGATAGAGTAACAGACCTTGAGTCAGGAAGACTCATCTGCGTTCAAACTTGTCCTCAGACACTTACTAGCTGTGTGACCCTGAGCAAGTCACTTAACCCTGTTTGCCTGTTTCCTCATCTATAAAATGAGCTGGAGAAGAAAATGGCAAATTGCTCCAGTATCTTTGCCAAGAAAACCCCAAATGAGATTGCATTGAGCTGGGCATGACTGAAACAACTGAACAACAATACTGAACTTTTGGTGAATTAAATCCCTGCTTGTATTCCATTCCATTATTTTTGGCTTTCTCTTTTTATCCCTAGCACAATGCCTGGAAGGTTCTTGTTTTTGTTTGTTTTTTCTCCATTTTTATTGGGCCTATGGTATTACTGGTTTAGAGATCTCCCCATGAGGAAAGTTCCATTACCAAAGCAGATTGGAACACTCTTTGAAATTCATAATCTCAAAAAATTACCTTAAGCATTGAAAAGTTAAATGACTTGTCTAGCATCATTAGATTAGTAGCATTAAGTAATAGAACACACATGCCATGGAGGGGATGCAATTTTTCTCTGGTAGGGGGATACTGTCTTACATCCCAATTGGTAGGTAAGTCCATTAAGGTTTAAAGTAAATCTAGTTGCCACAGTCATGTCCCTACATTTTTCTTTCTTTCTTCTCAATGGGACATGTCTCTAAGGTACCTTAAATACTCTTTCCTCATGAAGCATCGAAATCCTCTCGGGTAACACTGGGATTCTGGGATTCCTCTTAGGAGGTATTTTTGGACCTGTAGTTTTCCAAGCCTGTCTACTTATTCCAGACCTCCACAGCCAGTTTAAGCCTTCATCTACTGCAACAGAAACAAGTGAGCAATGAGATGTCAAGTCCATAATGGAGAATGATAAAGATGGCTTTGTTTTTAGGAAATCCATGAGATAATATATGTAAAGGGTTATACAAACCCTGAAGAATTCTATAAATGTAATGTTACAATTGCAGAAGTAGCAATGGAAGCTGTATTTGTGGACTGCACTCCATGGGTTTGGGGAGGAACCCATTAAAAGCAAAATGTAGTTCTCCATGCCAGTCCATTTTCCGCTGAAAGGGTATGGTCTTGCTCAGCAGTCAGTCACTAAGTGCTGCATGTACATAACTGAAAGGAAAAAAAAATTAAGAGCTTTCAATTTTTCCATCCTATTCACATTTTTAAAAGGACATAATCAACATAATAACTTACATGCCAATTACTTAATATTATTCCCTTAGAATCAGCTAAAGGTTTTCTCTCTTGAGAACCTGTTCTCAACAAGTCTTTTCAGTGTCTCACAGAGCTAATCAAACCCATCCTGAAATAAGGATTTGCATTCATCTGCATTAGCAATAATTTTGGTAGGGCCACCCAAGTGTTGTGCTCTGAGGGATGCCGAGAGCTGACTATGAACCCTACCCCCCCCACCCCCCACATGCAACGGTGACTGAATTTCTCAATTTTAAGGGCAGATCTTAAGTTAAAACATTGTATTCCCCAGAATTGCAGGACTCTGTGTGATTTCAACTTGGCATTTATTTATTAATTTTCAAATGGAATCTTCTCAATCATTTATCTTTGTATCCAGGATTTCATTTTCCCAGGTTTATGATGGGTACATTAGGTGAGTCTAAAATAGTGATTCTACATTCCAGCTTGAGAGAAGGACCCTGTTTTTGCCTTCCTTTGTATCCCTGGCACTTAGCATAGTAACTGGTATATAGTAAGCTGTAACTAGGCAGCAGTAGCTTGGAGTCAGGCTGCCCTAAATTCACAGGCTGCCTCAGGTACTTACTAGTTGCATAAACTTGGGCAAATGCACTTTAACCTCCATATGCCTCAGTTTCCTTATCTGGCAAATGAAGATAATAATGACATGATAATAACACCTAGCTCCTGAGGTTTTTATGGTGATAAAATGAAAAATATTTGTAATTCACTTGGCATACCTTAAAGCATTATATAAATGTGAGGTATAATGGCTCATAATTTTTGACTTGACTTAAATTCCCTCCCTCATCTAATAAGAAAAATGAAATAATATTTATATAAAAGCAAAAAAAATGGTAAAAATTAAATTGAAGCAGTCTTGAGAAACCTGAACATTATCAATAAAAGGTAATAACTTAGAACTGCACCACTAAGTCCTTTGGAAATATGTATGTATATGTATGTTTAAATGTATATACAAATGTGTTTATATGTATATACATGTCTAAAATGTGTGTATGTATACACAACACACACACATATATACATATGTTTTCATCCTTTTTTTGTTTTTACATAAATATTATTTCATTGTTCTAGAGGATGGTATTTAAGGCAGTAAGTCTCTCTCTATATATATGTATGTGTGTGTATGTGTATATACTATGTGATAAAATATTTGTGTATACACATGTAAGAGGTGTTTCAAAAATCTTAGTCCAGTTTTCAGCTACCCTTTCATGGCATTTCAGGTTTCACAAAGCTGGCTTATTCTGATTTAATCTAAGTGTCTATTAACTCAAGTGCATCAATTTCCTTGTCTTAGAAAATTTTAGAAAATATTCTCAGAGTCTTCTGACTCTCAAGCATCTGTTACATTTTTAGAGAGAAGCAGTATTTTTTTTTATTGTTTAGTCAGTCTCAGAGAATGGGTTGAGGCCTTACTTCAAATCTTACCTTTGAGACTTACTACCTATGGGATGCTAGACAAGTCATTTAACTTTTCAATGCTTAAGGTAATTTTTTGAGATTATGAATTTCAAAGAGTGTCCCAATCTGCTTTGGTAATGGAACTTTCCTCGTGGGGAGATCTCTAAACCAGTAATACCATAGGCCCAATAAAAATGGAGAAAAAACAAACAAAAACAAGAACCTTCCAGGCATTGTGCTAGGGATAAAAAGAGAAAGCCAAAAATAATATTTATCCCCAAGGAAATTAAATTGTATTGGAGAAATTTACATTCATCACTCTCCCTCTTCAACATATTTTACAACAAAAGATTTTATATTTTAAGGACTAGATAGAAACTTCTCTCTGAGCCTCCTTTTGTCAACCAGATATCTTATTTATTCAGCAAATAATCCAATATTAAGTCCTGCCATGTCCCACACTAGCCATGCTATTTATGCAGAAAAGTCATTAATAGCCAACACTGGATTCATGAAAGTGATTATTGAAAATTACATACAAAAAAAAAGAATCTGATTACATTCCTAACAGCATCAAGACAGAACATACTTGTGTTAAAATATTCACTGATTTTTTTCTTTTTCCTAGACATCCAAAGAAATTGATGCATTTGAGCTAAAAATATAGTAAAATATTCACAGTATTACAAGTTTTGTAGGGCTGCTTTAATCCTGTTTTTTAATCTTTCTCTTTATTTTTTTTTCCTCTTTTATGAGTATTATTCCCTTGTTCTTCTAAGAGCATGGAGGGTATTTAAACCAGTCAGTAGTAAAATGTTTATTAAGTACTTATTATGTACCCTGGGGATACAAGGAAGGGAAAAAAAGTCACTGACCTCCAAGAGCTCAGATTTTAATGGGAGAATATTTAATAAATGTCTCATACTCAACTAGTGGGATTGACACTAAAACATCTAAAAATAAAAATATAGATTTAGAAACTCAGAAATCATTGAGGTGAACTTGTCCAACCCTCTCATTTTACAAAAGCAGAAGTGGAGTCCAGAGAGATTGTGATTTACCCAAGATTGTGCAGGTAATAAATGTTATTTTGATTTGAACATAGGTTGTTTGGCTCTAAATCCTTATCTCTTTTCACAGTATCACGCTGTCTTTAGTAGTAGTGTTTTACAGTCTTTCACTGTAGGTATGTGTGTGAGCTTACTTAATGTATCCATATAAATACATGCATGTGTGTGTGTGTGTGTGTTGTGTATATATATATATATATGTAAAATCTCATGCCCAACCCACACCGAAATTGGGGTTTTATGTTTGCATATACAACTTTGCATACATTTTATATTTACTTTGCTATGTATATAGCTTCCCTCCCCCAATAGAAAATAGCTTTCCTTGAAGGTAAGAGCTCTTTTATTTTTGTTTTTGTGTAGGAATAGCCATGGGTCCAGAAGTTGACCCTGGAACTTTCTTCCCTGGCCATAGAACAACAGATTTGCCTAAAGCAGAAACTCATGAAAAAAAGTATGCTATAATTTTCCCATTTGACTGGTTTGCTGTTGTCAAAATTCTAAATAAATGATCTGAGGACCCTTTTCCCTTACTGTGGTCTATGTTTGGGATGGTCTGGGATGGTGCTTCCTGCACTAGTCTGTAAAAGCCAGCCCCAAGGCTACTCTAGAACTTCAACCTGAACATACTTATTCACTGTGTATCAAGGCAGGTGCTGACATTCTTGCCCAGTGAGACTGAGTTGGAAGTAAGGGCAACATGCATGTTAACCTCAAGAGTTGACCTTTGCTTCCAAACCCTCAGTTAATCAGCTCATTTTTCTAATCTGAACTTCTACAGAACAGTGTCCCTAGTGCTTAGCATAGTGCCTGTCACATAGTGGGAAGGAAAGAAGGAAGAAAAGAAGGAAGCAATCATTTTTAAACACCTACTATGTGCCAAGCACTGCGCTAACTGATCTACAAATGTTTTCTCATTTGATCCTCACAACAACCATGGGAAGAAAGTCCTGTTATTATTTCCATTTTATAGTTGTGGAAATTGAGACAGAGGTTAAGTGACTTACTCAGAGTCACACAGCTAGTAAGTGGCCTAGGGTAACTGAATGAATGAATGCCAAATTCCCTCCTCCCTCTATTTGTGGATTATTGGAATAGTTTCTTGCTTGGGAGATCGTTTATGTACTCACCAACTATTTATTAGGCATCTATTATGTGTGCAAAGTAATATATGAGGTAGGCCCTTGGCAAGATCGAAAGATAATTATGACTTTTCTCTGGATCTCATAGAGTTCAGTGTAGCAGGGAAGATATGACATATATAAATTGGCATTTATGTAAAACAAAATAATTGAAAAATCATGGATTCAAATCATCTTGTCCAGATGAATCACATCCTTTTATCAAAAAATAACAGGCAGACATGATTGCTCTTCCACTGTTAGTGATATGTAAAAGACCCTGGAAGAGGGGAGAGGTACCTCAAGATAGGAGGAAGGGACATATTGTCCCAATTTTGAACAAAGGGAATAGTCTGAAAACTACAGACCAATGAGGTTGTCTTTAACTTCTGGAAGCTTTCTAGAAGTGCTCATTAAAGTAATGGTTAACAAAAAACTAAAAAGGGAAGCGGTCATTACAAAAAGCAAGCATGGCTTCATCAATAACAGGTTAGCTAGAGTAAACTCATTTCCTAAATGAGTAAATATAGAGATTGCCATGGGTATTGTTTAACTAGATTTTAACAAAGTTTTTAATAAAGCATCTGATACTAATCTTGTAGAGAAGATGGCAAAATGTGAATTAGACAGTAACATGATTAGATGGAGGGATGGTCAGATTCAGAGTTGTTAATGGTTTAGTGTTCCAATGGCAAGAGTTCTCTAGTGGAGTACCCCAGGGATCTTGCTGGCCTTATAATATTTTTATTGGTGACTTGGATAAACCAATAGATGATATGTTCATCCTTTTTATAGCTGGGTAGCAGACTCACTAGATGACAGAATCAGAATCCAAAAGGATCCCAACAGGTTAGATTACTAGATTGACCCTTACAGGATGAGATTTAATAGAGATAAATATAAAGTCAAACATTTGGTTAAAAAAAATCAACCTAGAGCACCAGCCCTGGATTCAGGAGGACCTGAGTTCAAATCCAGCCTCAGACACATAACACTTACTGGCTGTGTGACCCTGGGCAAGTCACTTAACCCCATTGCCTCACAAAAAAAAAAGCAAAAAACGAAAACAAAACAAAACGAAATCAACCTAACACATACAAGATGGAGATGGTAATGGCACAATGATAGAGCAGTTATTCTAAAAAAAATAAATAAAAAAATAGGGTCTTAAGGAGACTACATGCTCAGTATGACTCAGTAGTGTGATGGGAACCAAAAGCTGATTTAATTTAGGCTGCATTTGGGAAAGGCAGAGCTCCTAGAATTAAGGAGATCATAGTTAACACTGTCTTCTACCACTCTTTCCTACTCTGGAGTAGTGTCTTATTCTCAGCCACATAGATTAAGATGGATATTGGTGATTGGTAGAACATCCAGAGGAGGGCGTTCATGATCTAACAGACTTGAGGCCATGTAATATAAAGACTGGTTGAAAAAACTGGGTATGTTAACATGGAAAAAAAAATCAGGAGACACTTGACTGCTTTTGTCAAATATATGAAAGGCTGTGATGTAAAGGGACAGTTAATCTTGTTTTGTTTGGCCCCAGAGGGTATGACTTGGAGCAATGGGTTAAAGGAACAAAGAGGTAAATTGAGGCTTACTGTGAAGAAAATCTTTCTCTAACCTTTAGATCTACCTAAAAGTGGAATAAACTTCCTAGAGAGGAATTAAATTCTCATTCCTTAGAGATATTGAAGCAGATCTTAGATAATCATTGTTGGATATCAAATGAGATGGCTTTTGTGTATTAGTTAGACAAGATAGCCCGTGAAATCCCTTCTAACTCCAAGATTCTGTGAGCAGAACAGAGTATAAGTGGTTGTTGCATGAGGGCCAGGACAAGATCTCCCTATCTCCAATTCCTTACGAGTTCAGTCTGTCTTGTACACAGTTCCCAAAGTAATATTTCCAAAGTATCACTTCCACCCTGGCCCTCACCTGTTCAAAAATCTTCCATTCCTCCTCAGAATAAAACTCAAACTTGATGCTCAGGTTCCAAATTTACCATTCTAGACTGATCTGATTACTTTCCTTCATAAACCTTCCGTTCCATCCCAAATTGAGTACTTATGCCCTTTGGTATAACATTATATTGTCCTGCCTCTGCATCTCCAACTTAAAGGCTTTGGTGATCTGTCATTTCTGTGATATGGATCTCCCTCCCTCCACACATATCACAACCTTATTTTGACTTACTGAATATTCTTCAAGAGTCCTATGGTCATAATATCCAACTAACAGGAAACTTGGCAATGAGCTTCTCTAAATTGACCTGGTATGATTTCTAGACAACATGATTAAGGGATTTTAGCTGGATGAGACTTTAGGAGTTGTCTAGTCTATTACCTCTGTAGTCTTTTAGACTACAGAGCCTAAGTCATATTTCCAAGATTACGCATGAAGGAAGTCATGGAGCAGAGTCAGGATTTTAAAACAAGGTTGTCAGAGGACATAAGCAGCATTATTTTATTAGTATTATTGTTATTATAATTTAGCAATCATCTGATATTTATTAAGCACCTATTTTGTCAGGCATTGAAGCCAGCACTATTTTACCTGCACCATGCAACAGCCAAGATCGGCAGCTTTTCCAGCTTTCTAGGGCTCTGGTAGATCTTATCCCCCACTTCCATAGCTTTTCAGAACCCACACTTGCTGGTATACCCCAGTGGGTTATTGGAGAGAAAAGATAATGGAGATCCTGCCAACAGGGTATCTCATTTAGAAGAAAAAATGAGCTGGAATGAATAAGAATGTGATCACAAAGAGGCAAATACATAAAGAAAAGGCTGTCAAAGTGTCACGGTTTTATTTATGAAACCTGAGGGCTATAGTATTCAGTGCCTAAGAACAATATGCTTGGTCAAACTGTTTATCAGTGTTTATTTAGGAGTGCAAAGGAAGAACAAGGAAAATGAAATTCAGTGCAGAACTGTGCTAATATCAGCTGGCCCTTGGCTAATTTATCTTTGATGACAGATTCCATTTTCTGCCTTTGGCGTGATTACACCAAAAAATACATTTGTCCACTGAGAGTGCATTTGTGTCTGTTGCGTGGCCTAACTCAGTGGTAGCATTTAATTTGTGCTGTGGTATTCACTTATCAGCCCCAATGATGGTACATGCTCAGAATCACTTAGCTTATTGAAATGTTATTACAATAATCAGTCTTAAGAGGCAAAAGCAGCACCCATACTTAGCTTCAGATCACTACATTATCTGGAAAGCTTGGATTTTTTTTTTCTATTTCAAATGATGACCTGGGAGATGATTCCTTTTCTGGAAACATGCAAATTTATTTTGGGGGGTGTAAATTGGGGATTATAGCATTCTGGTAGGCTCTGAGAGTACAAAAGGAATAGCAAAATAATTCAGGCCTTCAAGAAAGTTAAAATATATTAGGGGAAACAGTGTTTATAGATAAGTAAATAATGAATGTAAAAAAAAATAAATACAAGTAATTGGGTGGGTGGGGGATAACACTCTTAACTTGGGGGAAGGAAGGTCAATGTATTTCTTGTGTATGAAGGTGGACCCTGAGCTGAGGGTTGGAGAAAGCTAGGGATTCTAAAAGGCAAAGGTAAGGAGAGATATCATTCGAGATGTGGGGGACAGCCCAAAGGCATGGAGACAAAAGATCCTAGAACATAGAGCTAGATCATGAAGGGAACTTCCCTGCCATGTAGACCAATTTCTTTACTTTAAAGATGAGGAAACTGAAGAGCAGGGAGTTGGAGGGACTGGCCCAAGGTTATGTAAATAGCAAGGATCAGAGGTGGAACGATCCACAGTACGCTTAGTACTAGAGCAGTACTAACTGCTGGGGCAGAGGACGTGGAAAATGACAAGTAAAATTGTGAAAGGTTTTCTTTGAATGCCAAACAAAAGAGTTTATATTTAGTGCAGAGGCAATAGGATACACTGGTGCTTTTTGAGGAAAAGAATGATACCAGCAGAACTGTGGTAAAGAATACACACACACACATATATGTGTGTACAATATGCATTGTATGTACATATTTATATACCTTATATAGTTATACATATAAACATATACATATCATATATGTGAATTGGGATTATTAATATGAATTATTGATATAAATTAGGTTATATATATGTAAAGTTTAAATATACATATGTAAAATCTCATTTGACCTAGAATCTGAACAAAGGACTCACACACACATGTATGTGTATGTATATATATATATAAAACATTATATATAACAGGTTATTAGAATATATAACATTATGTATAATATACATTAGACATTATAATATAGTAAAATACTACATATATATTATCTATCTATCTATCTATCTATCTATCTATCTATCTATCTATCTGTCTGTCTATAATATCCCTTCATTCAGATGCTGGATCAAATGAGATAATACAGGTAATGTGCTTTGCAAATTTTTAAAATATTATAAAAATGTATGCTTTCTTTAACGGCACTTCAATTTCATATGAATAGCAAATACATGCTGTAGGTTTTTTCAATGGAGCTATGCAGGTTAAATAATTGTGGGGTATGTGTGTGGGTATGTCCAGACCCAATATTTTATCAATGTATGCGGAATTTCCAGTGTTAGTCCCCCTCAGTAAATAGAAATTGGCAAATTATGTATAATTTAGACTCATAAGAAAGCTGCTTGAGGTCATGTCAAAGTATATATCAGTGGTCACACTTAAACTCAGGTCTTTCTGAATGCAGCATTGGCTTTGTAGACGTGGCCTCTCCACTATTAATATTGTACTTATAGGAAAGGGCATTAGACTTGTTACCAAAAGACCTGGAAGCCCTGGTTTCCTCACTTACTAATGGTGTGACCTTGGTCCAAACGCTTATATTTTGTGGGCTTCAGGGTCATAGAGCTAGGGGAGTAAGTAACCTCAGTAGCTAGCTAGTAGTCTAAAACCTTCATTTTACAGATGAGGACATTGAGGTCCAGGGAGGTGAAGTCCAAGGTCACACATGGCCTAAATTAATGGCGTCAAACTCAAATAGAAATGGGAGTTACTACTGCATACATAAGGATCTCTGCCAGTTGCATATTGACTTAGTCTTAAAATGCTATGTTATCCATGTTACATCCTATTTTTATTGATTTTATTAAATATTTCCCAATTATCTTTTCATCTGTTTTGCGTGCACTGTACTCTCAGCACTGTTGCAGGTTTGACCCTAGTTCTGGTCCAGATGATCTCTAATACCCTTTCCAGTTCTGAAGTCTGTGATTGATTCTGTGATAAGCAAGTAGTTGATTTCAAGTCTGATTTTTATTCTATAAATAAATAAAATGATATCTGTAAAGCCTTGTGTTCTCAGATATATGAGTATTCCTTCCACCTGTGCAGAGACTTCCCTATCTCATCCAAGTTGGAAGTGCAGCAGTCCCTCATGGTTCTAGTCAGAGTGCTAATAAGTATGAAAGCTTTGGCCCATTCTAATTTTGACCTGGGCAGGCTTGCCTCTTTTTTGGTGGCCTGGTGGCCCTCCATTTCCAAGGGACGACCATTTTGTTTCAGGAGTTCATGCAGCATCCCATCACCTTTAGTCCTACTGGAGCTTAAAACTCCTGAACTCACATGACCTACCAGTTATAGCTTCCCATTATGGCAGAGACTATAGGCACAGACCATGGTGCCTTGCTCATCCTTTTGTTCTTTTAATATCTTGAGGATATTATATCACATTGTATTACATTATGCAAGTGTAATTATCATAACTAAATATAATTTAATGTAACTAAAGTTATGTTAAAGCTGCCTACCTATGTTCTATAATTTTCCCTACAGAACTGTATTCTCTTTGTTACTAATCATATATGTCCTTGATGATATATCATTCTGCTTTAGATTATGAGCTCCTGTCTAATTACTAGCACTTAGCACAGTGCCTGACACATAGTAAACAATTATTAAATGTTTATTGATTGCTTGATTCTTGTTTATAAGGCATTATTAATTATTAAGTTGGTGGTTGTCCTTCTTTCTCAAAGAGGGCCAAAATGACATCACATGTTGGGGTCAAGGTACAGTGTATCTGACTGTAGTTAATCAGGGTAATATTAGGTCAGAAGGCTCTACCACAGGTTGGGCACAAATAGTCCATATGAACATTTGGAGTGGAGATGTCTCTAAATTTGCGCATCTCACATTTCATTTGATCTACTGCAATTCTGCCTTGCTCACAGAACTCAACCCCTTCTTTGATTCGGGCACTGCATGCTGAGTGGTCCTGTGCCAATGTCTCCTATGTCTCACAATCGATTCCATAGTTCTTCAGAGAGAACCTGAGAATGTCCTTGTATTGCTTCTGACAACCATGTGAGTGGCTTCTTTATGCGAGTTCTCTATAAAATAGTTTTTTATGTTTTAAAAATTAAGTCATTTCTATTTAGTCCACCATACATCTTTCAACTGACATTGAGAACATGGTCTCTTTTAATCCTCTTGGATCACAGAGTTCCAGGGTCCACAGCCCTGTGGCTTAACTAGGGAACTATTATTAAAGTCAGGTTAAAGTCTGTGTGTGTGTGTGTGTGTGTGTGTGTGTGTGTGTGTGTGTGTGTGTGTGTGTGTGTATGTATGTAAGCAAGCAGTTACTTCAGCATCATCCAAACTGCTGTATCATTCCCCAAATGTCTTCTAGCCTGATCTGCAGTTACTATTCAATGCTTAGCCAGGTTCATTGCCCCATGAAGCCCCTATTCTCCTCCTGTTTCCACTTCCTTTCTTTGTCCTTGGGGACTAATCCAGAACCTGACTATTGTATTATACAATATTGTACTCTTTCCTTTCAATGGATCTAGGAAAAAAAGGAAAGGATTCATTTCTTTAGCCATCTAAGACTCGATTTGGAGGTCCATTGATAAGTTTGTTTTCCTAATATTCCCAAACCTTTTCTTTCTCTTTCCTAGCCTAGGCCAATCCTCCAAATCTAGGGGTAAGTGAATGAGCAGTGAGTATGTGCGGAAGTGAATGCTGGAGATGGCTCTGCCTTTACATCTTTTCTCTTGGCTTAGGAAAGAGCTAGATTTGGAGGCTTTTCATTCCCCAGTTTACCCAAGGCCTGAGTAATATTAATAATAGTTAGCATTTATATAGCACTTCATGATTTGTAAAGCACTTGACATATATTATTTCCTTTGATCTTAATAACAACCCTGGGAGGTGAGTGTTATTATTATCATCTCCATTTTACAGATATGCAAACTTAGGCCTAATAAGGGCCTAAACTAGAAGTTAAACTCAGATCTTCCTGACTCTATGTCTAGCACTCTATCTACTGTGCTGCCTGTCTGCCTCAGTTGCTTTCTAAGGTTTTTTCTAGTTCTGAATTATATGATTGATTCATGTCGCTTATATAACTTGGCTTGCCTCTATGAGGCAGATTTATAAAGTCAAGCCTAATCCTGCACTTAGAACGATAAATATGAAATGGGTCATACTCTCTAATAATGGGCTGGGGGCATGAGCTCCCAGGCCTGCTCTAGGAAAGGTCCTTCTTTTTCACTCCCTTGCACTCTCCTATCAAAAACAAAGGCATACCCAGTAATATAAAGACAGAGTGGATCACAGGTGTTTATGAGAAATCATATTAAATCCAGTAATATATATTCTTTAACAGGATAAATTTAAGAAAAACACAAAAGGAAATTATTGAGGCAGGGCAGGGCAAAACAAGGCAAGGTAAGGCAAGGCCTGGCCTGCTTCATCATTTCTCTCAACTGACTTGTTTCTCTTTAAGCTCCTGCCCTTGGGCCAACACAGTCACACACTTCTCCCAGCTTTCTCATTGAGATGGAAGCCATCTCTCATGGTCTTACAGAGGGTGATCGCATCTCCTGCTGCCCTGGGACAACAGACACCTCTTCCTCTTCTCTCATTCTCTGCCATAATCCCCAAACTCCAAGTCTGGGACCCTCTTCTCTGCACTATGCTGCCTCCTAACTTCACCTTAATATTCTATGAAGAAGGTAAAATGCTTATCCCTGTATAGTTAAGAAGCCAGGGGAAATTCCAAGAGCCACCTAACATTAGGTACTTATGTAGCCTTTTGGAATTTATGTTAATTCTTTATTATGCAGCACTGAGGGAGAGGTTATGCAATGAAAAGTGTGTCAGTAGTAGGCGGAGGAAAGACTGAGTTGAGTACCTGTGTCTTTTTTGGTCTGTATCTAATAATATCTGACATCTCCTAAGCACTGACAAAATTTGGTTGGGCTCAAAGGACTTGGAAAACCACTCCATCTGGGGGCTGTGACGATTAAAAGATAAAAACACCAACTAGTGCTGTATTATAAAGCATTCAGGTTACTTTGGCAGTCTCCAAGGAAGTCAGGATCAGGCTGCTGTTGGAAGAAGATGAGGGCTAACTGTTTCATCAAGCAAAAGCTGGGCTTCAATGAAAGGAAACAGGTGGAAAAAATGCTGAACAAGTCAAAGATTCTCTTCCATTCACTTTAATTCAACAACTATTTCTTTAGTATCTACTCTGTGCTAGGAATTGGAGAAAAATCAAAATTTAGGTAATATGATCCTTGACTTCATGGAGCTTACAGCCTAAGAGGAGGATCATAACAAGTTGTAATATGGTAGCATGTATTATATTATTATATATATTATATTATATCTTAGCAATATATAATCTCATATTGGTATATAAAATATATGTCATCTAAAATAATGTCTAGTATAATTATGTAACATTTATGATATAAAGTAATATAACATATAAAATATGACACAATATAACTATGGAAGGAATTATCCCAGGATTTGTATAGCACCTGAAGGTTTGCAAAGTGTTTTATGAATTTTATCACTTTGCATCCTCACAACAACCAAGGAAGGTTGAGATGCTATTGTTATCCACATTTTACAGATGAAGAAACTGAGACAGAGATTAAATGAGTTGTCCAGAGTCACACAGCTGGTAAGTCTCTGGGGCATGTTTCAGACTCAGGGCTTTCTGACTTTAGGGCCAGTACTTGATATTCTGAGCTGCTTAGGTGACTCTAACGTGAAATGTACACAAATAGACACAGCTATGATATTAAAAGGGGGAAAACAAGAGATACAAACACAGGGTACTATATGAAGCGTAAGGCAAGGGAAGCTCATTCGTTATCAAACAGGTCTCTCAGAGAGGGCTTCCTGGGCAATGAAGCTAAAAATTAAAAAAAAAAAGGGTCATTTTCTGAATCCAGGTTTGCTCAGAGGGTAACTGTTGCTATTTACAGGAGGTAAAGAAGTTGAGGCAGGATGGAATGCTATGCTAGTGTGGAACACAGAGATGAAGGAGGTAGGTGGTGGTGATTGGGAATGATGCGCTAAGCAAGCCGAATTTTATAATTAGAAGCTTATGGATATGACTCATTGCTTTATTCAAAAGAGTTCTTAACCTAGAATCCATGAACATGTTGAGTTTTTTTAAATATATTTTGATAACAATTTCAGTTAAATTCATTTACTTTGTAATTTTATGTAGTTAATGCATTTAAAGAAATTATTCTGATAAGGGATTCCAAGTGCCAAAGGGAGCCATGACACAGAAAAGACAAAGAATTTTAACTTCATAGTCACTCACATAGGGTACTGACCCTAGAATAATGAAGACCTGAGTTTGAATCAGATTGTTACTAAATGTGTAAACCTTGGGCAAGTCACAACTTTCTCAGCCTCCAATTTATCTTTTGTTTTTCTTTTAAAAAATTTTTTTTACAGTATCATAGTTTTTTTTCAGTATCCTTTCCCCTCCTACTTTTCTAAAGTCATTCCATTTATCAAATAGTATATTTTAAAGGAAAAGAAAAAAGGAAAAAGAGGGGAAAGTTTATACAACAAATCAACGCATTGGAAAAGTCTGAAC
The DNA here is from genome assembly GCF_900497805.2 of Vombatus ursinus. Classification (NCBI taxonomy): domain Eukaryota; kingdom Metazoa; phylum Chordata; class Mammalia; order Diprotodontia; family Vombatidae; genus Vombatus; species Vombatus ursinus. Next base: position 17,460,510 of record NW_020954652.1, read on the forward strand.
ATATGAGCAATCTGCAACATTTGTGGACTTCCCACCTCCAGAAGGGGGTGAGTCCACACTGTCTTCTCCTATCCCTTCTTTAGTGTCTTGCTTGATCTTGATAATTTTCCCACATTCACTTTTGACATTTTTAATGTTGCTATTCATCCCATTTATGTTGTTCAACTTATTGTATATATTGTTTTCTTGGCTCTGCTTACTTCTATCTGAATCATTGTACGTAGACCTTTCTGTGCTTCTCTGTGCTCATCACATACATCATTTCTTACAGCACACTCTATTATATTCACATACCATAATTTGTTTAACCATTCTTAAATCAGTTGGCATTTAGCTTGTTTTCAGTTCTTTGTGATCTCAAAAAGCATTAGTACAATTATTTTGGTGTATTTGGCCACGTTCTTCAAATCAATGACTTCTTTGAAGTATAAGCTCAGTAGTGGACTCTCGGAGTCAAAGGTATAGATATTTTAGTTGCTATTTTTGTGTAATTCCAAAATATTTGGTCCTCTTCACTATTGCACTGATAATGTATTACTGTGCCTAATACCCACACCTGCTCTGACATTTGTCATTTGTTGTCATCTTTGCCAATTACCATTTGTGAGGTGAAACCTCAGAGTTCTTTGATTTGCATTTCTATTATCAGTGATTTGGAACATTGTTTTATTTGGTTGTAAATAGTAGAAATTCTTGTAAGAATTGTTTATAGTATTTGACCACTTATTAATTGGAGGATGGCACATATGTATACACACATACTATATACATACATGCACACATGCATGTATATAATATAGTATATATAATATAGCATATTTATAATATATAAGATCTGGATGACAAACCTTAACAGAGGAATTTGATACAAAGATCATTTCCCCCTATTCAATCACTTCCCTTCTTATCACAGATACATTAATATTAGTTGTATAAAAACTTTTCAATTTCATCTAAGGCAGGTTATCTATGTTATCTTTTATAATTGCCTCAATTCCTTGTTCAATTAAGAATACATCTCTTACCCATTGCTGTGAGAGGCATATAATTGGAATCTCCTCTAATTAGAAAAAAATGATCTATATTATAGTTTGCATATGCATTTAGAATGTATTGTGAAATATGGTATAAAGTATTGACCTAAACCTAATTTTTGCCATACTACTTTTTAGTGTCCCTAATAGTTTTTATTAAATATGGAGTGGTTTACCAGATAATTTGTGTTTTCTAATTTAACAAATACTGTGTTTGAGTTCCATTTTTTTTTTTTTTACTTTCCCTGTGGGAATCACATCTTCTCTACTGATTTCTCTCTCTGCTTTTTAATCAGCATCAGATGGTTTTGATGACTGCTCTTTTATATTATGGTTTGAAGTTTGGAAATGCTATTCTTCCTCTGTTTCATATTTTTTTAATAATTTCCCTTAACATTCTTGATCGTTTTTTAAAATGAATTTTATTCTCTTGTTATTAAATTCTGTAAGGTATCTCCTTTTAGCATTGTTATTTTTATTATATTGGCATGGCCTAGCCATGAACATTGAATATTCTTCCAAGTATTTAAGTTATTCTTTATTTCTTTAGGGAGAGCTTTGTAATTGAATTTATGCAAGTCTTTCGTGTGATTTGGCTGAGTGATCACCAGATATCTTGTGCATTTTGCAGTTACTTGAAGTGGGATTTAACTTTCCATTATGGCTTCTTAGATTTTGTTATTATTATACTGAAATACAATTGATTTTTGAGAGTTTATTTTATATCTTGCAACTGTGCTGAAGCTTTTCATTATCTTAATTACTAGTATCTTTGATTGCCTGGGATTTTCTAAGTATACCATCATATCATCAGTACAGATAATTTTGTCTCCTTTTTTCTTATCTGTATGACTTTAATTTCTTTCTCTTGTATTAATGTTGCTAGCTTTTCCAGAATTATATCAAATACTAGTATGGAGAGTGGGCATCTTTGCTTTACTCTCATATTTATTGGAAGAGGTTCTAGTGTATTACTAGACTACATATGATGCTTGCTTTTGGGTTTGGATAGATGATGTTTTATGTAAAAATAAAAGTCTTTCTAAGCCTATACTTTGATTTTTAGGATAAATGAATATTGTATGCTGTCAAAGGCTTTTTCTGCATTGATTTTAGATTATCATGTGTTTTGGGATGTTTTATTTTTTACTATAATTAATTTTGTTTGTTTTCCTAAAGTTGAACCATTTTTTATCCCTGGCATTAATCTAACTTAGTCAGAATGAATGATTTCTTAGATAAATCACTGTAGTCCATTTGGCAGAATTTTGTTTAAAATTTTTAATTGATATTCATTGATGATATTGGCTTATAGTATTCTTTCTTTGTTTTATCCCTTTCTGATTTAAGCATTAAATTTAAGCATGAGGCAACTAGTTGACATAGTGGATAAAGCATGGGGTCTGGAGCCCCAGAAAAGTTTAAGGTTATAAAATAAACTCTCAAAAATCAACTGCACTTTTGTAAAATAATGACAAAATCCAATTCCAAATAGTTCTAATCCAGTTTGATCCCATCCCAAATATCTGTAAAGCTGGAAAACCTATGTTCCAATCCAGGCCTAATCACTTACCAGCTATGTTAACCTCTGTTTGCTTCAGTTTCCTCCTTTTAAAATGATCTTGATAACAGCACCCATTTCCCCGGATTGTTATGCTAATCAAATGAGATAATAATTGTAAAGTGTTTTAGCACAGTTCCTGGCACATAGTAAATGCTATATTATTATTATTATTATTATTATTATTATTATTATTATTATTATTGTGGTGGCAGTTGTATTTTGTTCATAAAAGGATTCTAGTAGGGTACCTTCATTCTCAAACAGTGCATTATTGCTAATTTTTCTTTAAAAATTTCATAGAATTCATTTGTAAATCCATGAGGACTAGGAATTTACTTTTCCTTTGGTAGTTCCTTTAGATTTAGTTTGATTTCCTCTACTGGGATTGGGTTATTAACATTACTATCTGGCCTTCAAAAACATGGGCATTTTATATATATGAGGGTATTTCTTCATTTCTTTTTGTGTTCTCAGTCTTGTTAGCATATAACCATGCACAATAGATTCTAAACATTCTTTTTATTTCTTCTGTTTTTGTTGTGATTTCACTTTGCTCATTCACTGTTTTACTGATTTGAGTTTTTGCCCTTTTCTTTTTTATCTGATTAATGAGAAGTTTCAGTTATATTAGTCTTTTTGAAGAACTAGCTTTTATTGATAATTTCTATGGTTTCTTTTATTCATTCGTTTATTTATTTGGTTTCCAGTTAGTCTATTGTTCCTCAAATATGTATTATCTCTATTGTGCTTATTTGAGGTTTGCTTACTTGTTGGCTTTAATGCACTTTCAGTTCATTCATCATCTTTTTTTCTATTTTGCTAATATAGTTGTGGGGATATGATTCCCTCCCCCCACACACACACACGATTGCTTTAGTTGCAACCCAGAAATTCCAATCTATTATTTGATCATTATCATATTCTTTCACATAATTATTCAGTGTCTCATTTGTTCTTTGACCCACTTATTACTTAGGATTTCATTTTTAAGTTATCATTTGGGTCTGTTTCTTTTGTTTGTGATTCCCGAACTAATGACTTTTTATTAGGTTATGGTCTGTAAAAGATGTATTGACTGCTTTTGTCTTTTTAAATTTGTTTGCAATATCTCTCTGCCTTAGTATATGGTCATTATTTTTAAACTCCATCTGGTGTTGAGTATTTCATATATTCTTTCAGAGTCCTCTTTAGATGATGTCACAAATTTATTAGCTCGTTTCTCCAACAATTTATTCAGCTCTATATTTATCTTTCTGGTCATCTTTCAGTTAGACTCATCTAAAACTGTGAGAGGTATATTGAAAACTTTTAGCTTTATTGTGTTAATGTGTATGTATTCTTATGATTCAGTTGATGTTTCCTTTATGACTAGATGCTAAGGCATTTGGAGCGTTTATGTTTAATACTATAAACAATACGATCTTTATTTAATACTATAAATTGTAAAGGTTTAATACTATAAACTTAAATGCTCCAAATGCTTTAGTATCTAGTCATAAAGGAAACACCAACTTTTGCTTGGTTTCTTTCAGCATATTGTAGATTTCTTATTTATCCTGTTTTATTTTTAATAGTTATTTTTTCTTTGGTATATAGAATGATTACAACTCATGCTTTTTGAAAATTCACTTGATGAATAGAAATTTTTCCCATTCCTTCTTTTTTATTCCAATTATGTCTTTATTTTTAAAATATGTTTCTTGTATGCAACAGACTATGAGGTTTTGTTTTCTGATCTAATCTGTCATGCTTTTTTGTTTTTACTGGATTGTTTGATTATTCACATTTAAAGTTATGAGTTAGTTTTGTATTTTCTTTCATTTGCCTCTAATATTATATTTTTCTCATTTATAACATTTTTTACTTTTCTGATATAAGCACATTACTATTTCTTTTCAGTTAGCCTCTGTTTTCTTATCTCTAAAATGGAAGTAATAATAGCACCTACCTCACCAGGTTGTGAAGAGCTATATATATGTTATTGTATAGTTTTAGGTTGTCTAAATTTTTGGTATTTATTACATTATTGATTTACTAGAAACTCAGCTTCACATGTAAATAAAAAAACTGAACGTAATATTAGCAATCATTATATATAGCACTTATATAATGCTTTAAGGTTTGCCAAGTACTTTACACGTTCTATGTCATTTGATCCTCCCAAAAACATTGAGAGGTAGGTTTTATTCCCTTTTTCCAGATGAGGAAACTGAGGTTGAAAAAGGTAAAGTGACTTGCCTATGGTAAAAGTACTAAGTGTCTGAGGCAGGATTGAAGCCACTGCACCACCCAGCTACCTCTAAAAAACATTTTAGTGTCAAATAATCAATTTCAACACATCAGGTATCATACTACTATTCAATCACTACCTTTAACTTTCTATGGGGATTTTTTTGTCCATTCATTCTCATTTATTTTTCTTTTGTTGATTATAGTTAGTGCTTAGATACTTTTTTCTTGCTCAACTTTTTTTTTCCATTAAATTATTTGAGGAAAGTTCCTTCCAAATGCGGTTATACTCTTTGTACTAGTTGGTCTTAATTGAATTAAAATATTCTGTTTCACTAAATTCAATTTTCATATTTCATGTAGCATAATGTATTTTTCCATTATTATTAAACAGGTTATTATTTTTTGCAATTACATATGCTGCTATAAAAATCTTAAACTTTTTTTTTGTTTTTGATCATATTTTCAGGATATATTCTCAATAATGGAATATTTAAGTTAGTAAATCCTCTAAACATTTCATATTTCAATGTATAATTGACTAAATCAATACTGGTTTGCTGTCAATATCTCACTTTTTTGTCCACTTAATGAATGGGACTATTTCCTCAGAAAAGGGATTAAGAAAGTAAGATGTATATAGCTGGCTCAATTTCCATTCTCTCTTCCTGCCTTGCCTTCCTGTCACTTTAGAGATCTACAGTCTGACCTTTCTTTGAAATTAATGGTCACACAGTTTCTCTCTGCCACTTCAAAATTTACTTTCTTCTACAAGCCAGTTGGCCATATTTGCTTGGCAAGAGGAATACATTTTCATCTGCTTTGCACATTATTTATCCATGGTCCTCTGGAGATCTTGCATATTTCTTGCAATTAATTTTGTCAGGAGGGAAATTTCCAATGCATACTGAAGGTCCCCCGCCCCTACCCTGCTAGGAGGCGATGCTGGAATTTGTTCCCATTTATCCACCATACCAGCTGGCCACTCAAGCTATCTCTAGCCAACTCCAGCCTCCATTCTCACGGGAACATTTTTTTCATCCTTATAACCAGGATATTTTGAATATGAGCTGTTTTATTTAATAAAATAATGCATTCCCCTTTTCTTCAATCTGAGTCTATCTTCGTGAATTGTGAATATTTCTTAAACCCATGACCTTTCGTGACAGAGATATGAAAAGGTCTAGGTCTACAGGGAAGATTTCCTGACTCTCTTGTTTCTCAGTCTCTTCCGGGGAAAAATTTGAGAATATATGTGTGTATATCACACAATTATATTTTAGAATACAACTTTGTCTCTTTGGAGACTGTGGTTTTCCAAGACTCAAATATACAGCATCATCACCTGGAGAATATTTAAAGTTTCAAAATTGTGCTTTATGTACATATTTTTGTCTACAAGTTTAGTTCAAATAGGTTCTATTTGGTATACATCCATTAAGCACTGATTATAAGCAAAGATAAATGAGACAGGGTCTCATTTCACAATTTACCAGCCAGCTGTAAAATTGTAAAAGACTTGTCCTGATGCCTCTAAGTGCCTTCTGTGTTTTCCTGTCCTGTGGCTAGGCAATTAAAAGCCATGCTGAAGTGAAAGGGCTGGCTGTGGTGTCATTTATTGGGGAAAGTATATTAATATGGCATAGGGATACGTTCAGTTCAGACTTGTGGCTCATGCATGAGTGACAAGCCTCTGGGAGCAGATTCTGAAATAAATTGTAGTGAAAATATCTCTGGACCGGTAGAGCAATTTAACCTTTGCAGACATAAAACAAAAACATTTAATTAGAGAATTGTTGGAAAATCAAAATACACAAATATAAACATTTGAAAAACATCAAATGAATTCAGAGAAAAGTCCTGACCTTAAACAAACAAAAATATATATTTTATCTACCTACTTAACAAAAACAAATGTTAATTAAAAGCCTTATAATTTGACAAAATAGAGTGAGTCTTTTCTGGAAATAAGCTAATAGGACATTTAGCATATGATCTTCAGACAATAATTGGTTCTGGATAATTACCTAATCCATATAACTGAATTTTAATTCTCAATGTTAAGAGCCTTGACTTGAAAGTTTGGAGATCAGGGCTCTCACCCAAATTCTTCCCTAATCTAACTATGTACAAGTTATTAACTTGCTCTCTAGGAATCAGTTTTCTCATCTTTAATGTGAATGATTTGGGTTAGGTAATCTCTAAGGCCTAAAATTCCATTTTGATATTTTTTATAAAATGTAAGTTTTGTTCATTTTATAAATGTAATTGATATATTTTGTTTTTTATTATCTAAATTTTCTTCTCTTTGTCTATCTTTTCCCACTCTTGATTCCCTACCCCCCCAAAAAAAACCGGAATCATGTTATGCAATTGCTGCAATCTCCCATTTGGAGTACCTTGAAGATACTGGAACTCTATATAAATGCTAACTATTATTATTAGAGAAGGTTCTAGGATAAGTCACTCTCTTTGTTTTACTGTTTTATACTTAATGTTCTATGAGCTACTACAGATATGGATAAAATAACTGTTTCTTCTAGTTTGAATTAAAGTATTAGAATTTAATTTAATTTAATTAGAATTTAAATTCATCCCCTGTGAGATACTCATTGCAAGCATTCTCCATAGCAGATAGGTCCTTTAATAATATCTGTACTTCATCCTATTACCACACAGTTTTGTTCTCTGTTAGGTATCTATATTTTGAAAGAATTCTGTCCTGAGTAGCTTGGAAATTATGAGTATTTTGGTGATGTTTATTTTAAAAAATTCTTAACCTTTTATGGACCAACTTTATGTCCCTTAGCACATTGCTTGGCACATAGTTGACATTTAATAAATATTTATTGCCTGATCCAAGTGGTTGTGGGCAATTGTTTAGAATATGGTAATGGTTAGGTACCGATACTGTTTATTGGTCAAATGCTCCAATATTGTTAAAGTCTATTTTGTAATATAGCAAGACATTGGACTCAATGTCCCTTTGAGGATGGTTACATTTACCTTTCACAGGTAAAGAGCACCTCTGTGGAATTGGGGATCTTTTCTTCTAATGTTATTTGTTCATTCTGGACTGTTCTGTCCTACTGTTATCTGCCAGTTGGGCCCATACAAATTCAGGGTAGCACCTTCTCTGTAACTCTAAGGAATTGCCCTAAATACTAGGAATCTAGATAGCTTGCCTAGTTTCACAAAGCAGGCACGGGTCAGAATTCAGACTTGAACCCTGATGTACCAGGCACTAGGGTCAATTTTCTATCTACTAAAGCAGAAAGGATAAGGAAAGGCAGTCCTCTTACAGTAAGAATTCAGTTTAAGAAAATCTGTGTTTATGTCCTGCCTTTGACATATTTTAGCTTTGAGTCCATGGACAAATTATTTAACTGCTGAGCACCCATGATGGCTACCTAAGTTTATAAATTACGTATAAGTTGAGACCTGTATTAATTGAGGTAGTTTCCACAGTGGGAATTTCCTACACCTATGAAATCATAGGTAGGTACGGGTGTGTGTGTGTGTGTGTGTGTGTGTGTGTGTGTGTGTGTGCGCGCGCACACGTGCGCTCATGCCCTAAGAATTTGTCTATAATGTCTACGCTGAATTCTGGTTCTTTATAAAACAAAGTTAACCTAGGTACCAGAGGAAGTCAGATGATTAGAATAATCTACAAAAGTAATTCACATATGCTCTCTGCATGGCTAATCACAGGCTATGGCTATGATTTAAGAGACACCAAGAAAATCCCAGGTATCCCTCATGCTACCCCAAAATCCCTACTCCATTGTGTCAACTACTTTGAATTCTACTAATTACAGATTCATCATATTTAGAATCATCTATATTATAACTCCAAATATCAATAGAATAGCTAAACAATTATTGGTTATCCACATCTGACGTATAATATTTCAATCAACACATTTTCTTCTTAATACTGAGTTGAAACAGTCTCATTGTGATGGCTTGAGAGTTAGAGAAGGTGGGGAAGAGATTATTTTGGTGTGTAGGTAGAGGACATTTAGAATTTTAGATCCAAAAGGGACCTTCCTATTCTTCTAGTCCAACTCTCTTCATTTTGTTATTTTGTTTTGTTATTTTGTTACTTTGAAATGAGAAGGTCTGAGTTCAAATATCCATTCCATTAGTTACTGGCTATATGATTTGGACAGGTCTTGTTTGTCTGTGCCTTGGTTAGCTCATCTATAGAATGGGTCATTGGGCTAGAGGATCTTTAAATTTCCTTCCAGCTTTAAATTCCTTTTGTATGTACATGTCACACACACACCCACCCACAACACATATATACTTCAATTGTCAGTCAAAAGCTCTAAATAAGTGTGAGAAACTGTACTAAACTCTGGGGGACACAAACTGAATTTCCCTTGATTATTAATAAAAAGAAATACTTATAACAATTAGTAATAGTAATCATTAATATTTATGTAGCACCTTAACAATTTAAAGTTATTATTTATTTTCTCATTTGACCCTCAAGAACCCAATGAGGTAAATGCTATTATTATCTCCATATTACAGATGAATAAATTGAGGCTGAAAGAGATTAAGTGGCATTACCACATCATCCCTTCCTCCCCCCCTTACCTACTCAGTATCTCCAATGACTCCCGATTGCATCTGGGGATCAAATATAGAATCCTCTACTTGGTTTTCAAATCCATTAATAAACTAGTTCCCTCCTACCTTTCCTTTCTCCTTATACTTTCCTCCTCAGCAGGTACTCAGAGCCAATGACTCTGGTCTCCTGGCTGTTTCCAAAATAAGACCCTCTATCTCTTAGATCCTAGCATTTTCTCTGACTGCCCCATGCCTGAATACTCTCACTCTTCATCTCTGCCTCCTGGCTTCCCTGTTTTCCTTTAAGTTGCAGCTAAAACCCCATCTTTGACTACAGGAAGCCTTTCCTAGCCCCTCTTAATTCTATTGCCTTCCCTCTATAATTTCCCGTTTATTTTGTATATAGCCTCTTTGTATGGAATTGCTTGCCTGCTCATTTTCCTCAAAAGACTGTGAGCTTCTTAAGGGCAGGAATTCTTTTGCCTCTTTTTGTATCCTCAATGCTTAGCATAATGCCTGGCATATAGTAGGCACTTAATATATGTTATTGATTGATTGACTGTCCAGGATCACACAGCTAGTAAATATCTGAGATAAGATTTGAATTCAGGTCTTCCTGACTCCAAGTCTAAAACTAGATCCACTATGCCACCTAGGAAAAAAATATGGAAGGCTATAAGAAAACATCAAATTATTACAGAAATATCCTCTCCTTGCATACAGGCAAACAAAACAAATTTATTTGTGATGTCACTCTCGTGACAGTGGAAGAAGAAACATATTTTTAGTTTGAAAAAAGGTTTTTTTAAATGTATTAATAAGAGAAGATATGAATGGCTCTGCTATTTTAGAGGAAAGTTCTGAAAAATGGATAATTTCTAAATTGGTTTAAAAAAAAGGTGGGTGGGAATTGACTCAAGAAGAGCAAACAAGTTTCCCATGAACTCCAAAGGGCACTGAGTTGGATTGGTTCCACTTAGGCCACAGGGATAGAAAAGTCCTCATAACTACAGGCTTTCCAAACTACATCTGGGAAAATTTCAATCTCCATTCTAAATGGAAAAATATTTATGTTGGTGCTCAACCTCTTATGGCCCTTTGCTATGTATCCATACCCCTTCGTCTTAGCCAAAGATTATTATCAAATTCTAAAACCCAGTAACAGTAAAACAGTTGTGCCAACATTTTCATAACAAAAATACTAGACAAAATATGTAATTGGGAATATTTTATTCATCTTCATCAAGTTTTTTCATCTCTAGTATTTTATGATCATCATTTCTTTCTGAAGAGGCAGCATAGTATATAATCAAATGCTGATCTTTAAAAAGCAAAGACCTTGGTTCAAGCCACCTTGACACATCCTGGTTATCTGATCTTAGCCACCACTTTCCTCTGGGTGCTCACAGTGATTCTCTAATATTATGAATTATAGAGAAGGTATCGACAAGCTTTGAAGGGGATTTTTATCACTCAGATGTACCATATATCAATGAAATCACATATCCAGTTCCTATTTCTATCTGTATTTCTTAAAAACTTATAGCATATAGAAAGGGGTTATATCTGTTGGTAATTTTCAAAAGAGTAGAAATTGGCCTTTTTGTTAGCATATATTTTATTGATTTTTTTTAAAATTTTATTGGGTTTTACTACATTTCCCCAAGTAGCCAGGTTGATCTTTTAATCTCTTAAGTGGTCTTAAGTACTAGCTTTAAATATTTAAAGCACTCGTGATTCTATGGTTCCAAATTCATTCCTTTAGACCATTTCTCTTTTTTATTTTATTCTTATATTTTTAGAAATAAATTCTCTAAATGTAAAAATTAAAAATAACAAAATGAACCTTTAAAGGTCTGCTTTTTTCCTCCAAATCTAAGCTTAGTTGAGCTGGTGACAGCAGCCATCCTTGATTGCATCTGGTTCCATTACTGGCAATACTTCAACAACAACATATCACCCAGCAAGACTGAATTCCTTAGGTCTTACCATTGAACTCCTCACTTGGGTCAACCCATCTGGCCAAGTCCATATGCAAAGAGCAAGCCAAGTAAATCACATCTTCCAAAAATTCTTATTTTAAGGTCAAGTGGAATATATTTAGAAATTGCTATCTATCTATGAGTGTAAATACTTTTAGAACTATATGAAGAGACTCAGGTTTAATACAATGTTGACATTATTAGTACATTAAAAGAAGAAAAAAAACCTGAGGAATATTCTTGAGGAAAATAACAGAATATGTGAATATTATAAAAAGCCTAGATTTTCTTATTTTCTTTCTACTCTGGAGAAGCTACATTGTGTAATGGATAGAGAGCTGCCCTTATAGCCAGAAAGACCTGAATTCAAGTTCTATTCCTAATATATATTGGCCAAGTGACTTGGGGCAAGTGACTTAACCTTTCAGTGTTCTAAGCAACTCTCCAGGTTTCCAAGACTCCAAGATGAGGAGTAGATGCTTACTAACATGGCTAAGTGAATATTCTCATCAAGATGTTCCCTATAAAAACGAAGTCAAAAGTTCGGTTCTTTTGCTTATGATGGCGTTTTCTGCTCTAAAATTGACACTGCTATTTGTCCTTCTTTCTCAGAGAGGATCATGAAGTCAGAGAGGTGATGCCATTACATGCAAATGAATTGAAATTAAATGAGGGAGGGCAGTGAAAAATCACCAGCCTTACTTTCTCCTCCAGAGCCATAGATCAGGACAACTGGAAATGGCCCAGGATGTAGACAGAATACATATAACAATGGTTTTTAAGCTTCTGGTCCATCATGGTCCCTTCCAGCAGTCTGGTGAAACTTATGGACTTTTCCCAGAATAATGCTTTTAAATATGTAAAATAAAAACTGTAGTACTACAAAGGAGACCAATCATATTGAAAAATATATGTGTGTATGTATATATATATATATATATATAAATATATGCTTACATAAATATGCATATGCAAAGGCACATAAACATACACACATACACACACATATACACAAACATATACACATACACACACACACACACACACACACACATCTCTGAGACTCCCTGGGTCTCACTCCATTTGGAGCCATCTTCAGTCATCCTAATTTATATATTGCCACCGGACCCAGATGGATCCAGAGGAGAGAGTGAGGGTGGTGACTTTGCACAGCCCAACCTCACTTAAATTCAATTCACTTGCAAGTCAAGACATCACCTTTCTGATGTCATTGGTCCTCTTTGAGAACAAAGGACAAACAACAATAACAACAGTAATACAACTTTATATGTTGTTGTTGAGTCATTTTTATTTTTGCCTGATGCTTCATGGGGTTTTCTTGGCAAAGATAATGGAGGGGTTTGCCATTTCGTTCTCCAACTCATTTTGAAGATGAGGAAATGAAGGCAAACAGGACTAAGTGACTTGCCCAGGGTCACACAGCTAGTAAATGTCTGAGGAAGGATTTGAACTCAGGAAGATGAGTCTTCCTGACCCCAGACCCAGCACTCTATCCACTGTGCCACCTAGCCTCCCTATAATTATATACATGTGTGTATGTCTACATGCATATATCTGTAGATACGTATACACACAAATATACATGCATACATGTGTCTGCATATGTGTATATTGAAATAAATATTTGAATGGATATAGTATTGTAGTTGGAGTCAGAAGACTGAGTCTTGGCTCTGACATTAGTTATCCGTTATGGAAGAATAACGTACTGTTTACCTTCCAGGATGGCTGGGAGAAAAATATTTTGGAAGCCATAAAGCACAAAATGAATGTGAGGCTTTAATCTTGTTACCAAGCATAGGTCCTGAAAAATGAAATTCAATTAACTCTCTGTAAGAAAAAACAAACAAGAAACCAAGTATTTGACATATGGTCAGTAAATTGTTCCCAAACCATTCTAACTGTAACTTTCAGTCCAATTGTCTGGCAGCTTCATCAGAAAAGTGGTCTACTCAATAAAGATCTTAAAAGGAGACAAATTAGCTTATAGGGCAAAGCTAGTTATAAGTATTTGAAGAATGACTCTGTTCTTCTTCAGACAATCACAAACCTTGATCTGAATAATTCTGGTAAATCTAAGACAGAATTTGCAATTCTAGTTTAGGTTAGAAAAAGAAGGGATTGTTAACTTAGGAGGTCACTAGACCTATTTTTTTAGTGACTGTATTTCAATACAACTGGTTTCCTCTGTGATCTGATGTTTTTATTTTATGCATTTAAAACTATTTTTAAAAATTAGAATAAGGCCATCATTTTCCTTTGCCTGGCTTCCTTCAAGTTCCAGCTAAAATTCACTTTTGTTTTAATCTGTGCCTTCCTTTTGCAATAATTTCCAATTCATTATGTATATGTCTTCTTTGTTCCTACTTGCTTGCAAATTATCTTTCCTGTTAGACTATGAGCTCTTGGAAAGCCAGAACGTTTTTGCCTTTGTATCTTCAGTGCTTAGCATGGCACTTAGCACATACTGACCAGACTGGAAAGGTGTATTAAGAACATTTTAGAAAAAGGGCTAAGGACTTACAGCCTTCAGGGATCACTCTCCCTTACCTTCCTAGTCTTCATTGGTTCCCATATGTTTAATCATCATCTCTATGATGATTGTTTCCAGTCCTAATAACTCTCTCATGGTCTAACTCTACCTTACTAGCTAAATGGTATATATTTCCACCTGGATCTCATCTAGGCATCTCAACCTCAACATGTTGAAAAGCAAATCCATTGTTCCCCTCTCTCTCCTCAAAAACAAAAACAAAACAAAACAAAAACCCCTTCGCTTCTTCTACACTTTCCTATTTCTGTCAACCATGACTATCATTTTAGTTACTTTCTCAAAGTTTTACTCTCACCTTATGTATCCAATTTGTTGCCAACTTTTTACCTTTATAACACCTCTCACCTATAACCCCTTCTCTCCAGTCATCTGGCCATCACCACAGTTGAGGACTTCATCACCTTCCTTCCGGACTATTACAATAAATTCATAATTGGTCTCCCTGTCTTGCTGCATCTCCACTATAGTCCAGTCTCTATACAGTCACTAAAGTGATTTTTCCTATAAGGGAGCTGTGACTTCGTTAATCTCCTACTCAATAAACTCCAGTGACTATGACTTATAGGATTATTTATAAACTGCTATCTTTGGCCTTTTTAAAGCTCTTCAAAACATGGTCCCTGGGGCAGCTAGGTGGTGCAGTGGATAGAGTGCTGGCCCTCAAATCAGGAAGGACCTGAGTTCAAATGTGCCCTCAGACACTTAATAGCTATATAACCTTTGGCAAATCACTTAATCCTGATTGCTTCTCAAAAAAACAAACAAACAAACAAAAAACCCACCACCAACAGCAACAATCAAAGCATGGTCTTTCCTGCCTTTCCAATCTTGTTACATGTTACCACTTCCAATACAATTATTCTATAATCCAGCCAGACTTGATTACCTGCACACACTCCATGTCTTTGTATTGGTGGTCCCCCCATGACTGGAGTGTGTTCCTTACTCACTGACACCTATTGGAATCTTTGAGTTCTTTCATTACTTGGCTCAAATGCCACACTGTAGAGGTAGCTTTTCTTGAACCCCCTAGCTGGTAATAATTTTTTTTTTGGCTAGGCAATGGGGTTGACTTGCCCAGAGTCACAGCCCTAATAATCTTTTTTTATCCTCTCTGACTCTCTCCATGTTATCTTATATCTGTTTTGACGTCATTTTAGCTAAGTTCTAATTAGTGTGGAAAATGAATTTCATGAAGTGTTCACGTTATTTGTACGCTGGATATTTCCATGGGCTTGGAACCAATGATCATATTTTACATAATTATTACTTCAAATGATATGAATTTGGATACATATGAATGCTTCAGGGGATTCCTTATTCACACTAAATGGGACCCAGCTATGTGTGTGAATATACCCTCAACCCATTAGAATATAAATACCTTGAGGTCAAGGATTGGCTTCACTTCTGTCTTTTTATCCTTAGCTCTAAGCCTGGAACACAGAAGCTTAATAATTAGTGATTTTAAAAAGTCCTTTTTGATTGATTGATACCCTTCCAGTTTTCATTTTTAATGTCTTATTTATTCCAGGTAAATAATAGTACATCTTGTTGCGATTGTATAGATTCCCAATATCCCATTACAATGTGGCTGCTTTTATGGAATAGCTAAGTTAGGTCTTCTAGGAAGAGATAAATTTTTTTTATCATCTCATTTTAAAGTCATTTACTTATATCAATTATAAAGTGCTATCCAATAATTTTAATACCACATTACAAGAATGATTTTAAAAGATAAATTTACATCTGGAAATGTATACATATATAATATATATATATATTTTTCTGTGATATAAATTACTATCTTGAAAGGGGTATTTTATTTATTGAATAGTTGGTATAAATTTTAAGCATATGTGTGTTTAAATACACACATATCTATATATGTATATAGAGATATATATGTAGGTGTGTATGTATATTTTTATGTGTATGTGTGTACACATACATGAGTTTAAATAGAATATGCATACACACATTTCTTGGTTGTTGGAGTAGTGTCTATTTTGTATAAGCATGGCTGGTTTCCTTTTATGGGAGCAAGAAGGTCATACTCAGTATCATTGTTGGTTTTACAGACCAAGGTTTGAAATATTCATCCTATGGGTAATGATGCTTGTTGACTTGGTTGCTGTGGTGAATGAGGATGTGAGAGGAGAATCTGTTGTATCTAAATTATTATTTTTTTTTTAACCCTGAGAATTATACCATTTTGTCCTTTGTTATTAGTAATTTTTTATTGCATTCTAATCCTGATCTTCAATTACTAGGACTGGTCTTAAATTATGGCATATTAGTACTGTGTCACATTGTAAAGCTTGACACTTCATTAATAAGTACATGCTTCTTTAATGACTATATTTATACTGTGTTTCTCATTATATAGACACCAGACTTTGTTTTCAATAAATAATTCCACTTTAATGGCAAAGTAATAATTTAGACTGATACAGTGTGCACATTTGCCAGAAGGAAAAGGAAAAAAAAAATATATGCAAGCTGGTTTACAAGCTAGAGGAACAATAAACCAATAGAAAATACATCATCCAGTTAAGTCCGAGGACACCAAATACTTATTATCAGGGCTTTACAAAGACTACAAAACTTTTCAGATGATTTATTTCACTGTTTCTGTCTATTTACATGATATGTTACATCAAAAATGTACAAAATATAAAATGTATACAGACAAATGTTTCACAAACAAGTTTCATTTGTAAACTAGGTGGACTCACTGAGATGTATTGCAGGAGGTTCTGTCTATGTTATTCATGGTTCATTTGGATTTCTCAGAAATGGCAGGGAAAGATTTTCTGATTTTCTTTTATACTCGTGTCTCACACAAGGGCAACTAGTCACTTAGCCAGCTACGCATGTTAATGTTACACCACAGAACCAATCTACCTTCGGGGCCCCGAAATCAAGTTGTCAAAATTCTACATGCACGAACTCCATTGTGATTTCTATTAGGACAATAGCACCACAAAGGGACCTAGAGACTTAGTAACACACTGAAAACTGCAGGGATGTCTTTGTCTTGTGTTATATAGCAACTGACCCCTGGGTGGTCACAGAGAGTAGCACCAATTGTACATCCTGAAGGTAACACTTTATTTTTTTTTTAATGGTACAGTACATATCTACACCATTACCCAAGCCCTTGGATTGTGTTTGAAACAAGTTATTTCTTATGGCCAGAACTTTCACTAATGAATCCGATCAAGTTTATCAATCATGCAATCTGTTTACAGCCTGCCATGCCAGATGCACTTTAAAACCATTAAAATTTCTGAAAATGTATTGGCTTCATGTACAGATTGGAAACATGCTCACTCCAGCACTGATAACTCCTGCATAGTCATACCAACTGTAAATACAGGACAAACACACCAGATAAAAACAGCTTTTAGGGTCTGCATTCTGTATTTGTTTGCAACATACAGGAAATCTCAGCAAGTGAAACATCTCAACACCAACAGGATAAAATACAATTTGTGTGAGTGTGTTTGTTTGATTTGTGCAAGGCCTTTTTTTTTTTATTTACAATACCCACCCAGTAGACTGTGCAAAACTAACCCTCCTTTACAATATAAACTCTTCCTCTTCCACAGTGGATGTCATTGCTTCCGTGTGATTCAATGCTGCTTTTTCTCATGTACAACAATAGCAATCAAAACACCATGCGTCAAATTAGCAGGAAAAAAGGGGGGGGCAGGAAAGAGAGGGAAAAAAAGAGAGAAAGAAAAACCCCAAAGGTTTGTGCTCATGCTGCATCAAATGCTTCCAGCTCTGCTGGAGAGGAATTTCAAAATATTATGCCTTCCAACAAAGCTCCATCCCATGGCACTGGATGAATCTTAGCTACCTCCCTCAGCTTGTAAGTGATGGTCATAGTAGGTTTGGGGGTTCCTTGCCTATGTCCAAGGAAAGACAAAACAATCTTTTCACAGGATAAAAATACCGATCTTTCTCCTATCCATTTCTTTAAAAAAAAATCATGATTTACAGATATGAGGCTGCTGTGTGAACCAATGTGTCTTGTTGGCAAAATGAAAAGACAGTGTGAGTTACCAATGGTTTAGGAGTTAAACCACCTGTAAAACTGTTGTAGAAATTGGGTTTAAGGCAGTGAGACAGCACCATAGGAAATATTCCTTCGTCCACTGAAAAGGCTCACACAAATGAGGCCCTAAACAAGCCTTTTGTCAGTGTTCCCTAATAACCGGTAGAAAACTCTTGTTGGGGTTGGGGAGTGGGTAGGTGGTTAAAAAAGACCACTGTGGTAAAAACAACCTTATAAAAATGGTGACTTGCACACTAAAAAGTTGGTGGAATACATCACTGTGGAAATGGCAGTTAGGAATTAACTTGGCACTTATCCAACACTTCACAGTAGTGTTTTCTGGAGGTTGCACAATGCCATTTGTGCTTATTGAGTACAGAGCCTCTGGCGTCCATTTTGGAATGGGCAGTAGCACAACACAAACACTACTGGAGTCATGTGACAGTGCCGTGTGGCACAACGGAGGTAAGGATAGAATTGGATCTGGAAACACGGGCCCTGCATGGTGGATGCAGCACCTCAGAGTTAAAACAAAAAGAAAATATTTCCCAAAAAAGGGGGGAGGTGCCAAGAAGGAAGTGGAAAACAAAATAAAACAACCAAAAAAAAAAAAAAACCTTTTTACTGTAAACTTTTAGAGAGAAAAAAAAATATTCCAGTTTGGCTAACTCATGTGCAATCTGCTTGGTGGCCCTCCACGTAGGGCCTCTTCCAGTTAATTAATGGAGCCCTACTTGTGTGACTCCATTGAGACAGAAATGCCTTGAAAGAAAAACGGATTCAAGCTTTCCATTTCAACTGAACGTCTTGACTTTTCTGACTGAAATATGCTGCCTCTTTTGTGGCATACAGCTCTTGGTCAGGGACCTTCGACTGGCTGCTCCATCACTGGCAGTGGCTGAGTGGAAATGCATTTTGTTTCCTAAGCTTAATCCTATAGCTAGCTAACTTTATATCCCCTAGAGAGTTGATTCAAGAGATGAATCTAAAATGTCATCATGGTGGCTGGTGCTGTCACCGTCGCAGCTTTGTGCACTGGAGTAATTGGCTGCTTGCTGGAGCTTCATTAACATATTCATCTGAAAAAGAGGAAGAAAAATCTATAGAGACAAGTAGCATTTAGCTAACTACACAAAAAAGAAATATATATTCATTCATACATACATTCATATATATGTATATATATGTATATATATAATACACACATATATAAGTATGTGTAAAATAGATAAATATGAACCTTAGCTGCCTTTAGGCACATTCTTATACCACCCAAGAGAAAGGGGAAAACAGTTTTAGAATATCACATCGCCCTTGACTTCCCTGTCATGTCTCTCGACTATGACTTTGAAAAACTGAGGAACCGTGAGGACATAATAGGGTTTCAGGATAACTCTTTTATTCAACATTGTGAATGTCTGCTGTTCAAGCAGGGAGATTGGAAAGGAAACTGTATCACAGCTGGACATCTGGGCCCGTGGTTGGAGATGCTGCCAAGCATTCGAGCTTTTTGGCTGAAGGAAGCAGAAACCACTGAATGGCAACGGAAAGTCGTGAGCGTTCATCCACACGTCCGCGCTCTCTCTCTCTCTCACACACACATATACACATATACAAACACACAACCCCCCGAGAAAAGGAGAGGGTAGAGTGGAATGAAGCCAGCTGCTCCACACAAGCACACCATCTGCTGATCAGGAGTTGACCTCAGGATGAGGTGACTGAATGAAGTCAGCCACGAGTACTAGAAACAGGAAGAGGAAAGATTCACTGGGTATTTTGTATTATTGTTGATTCTGTGGCGCAATCAGGATTGATATGTCAATGAAAACAAAAACCACTTTCTGGAACAACATCAGCTGCTTTGAGTTCTCTAGCATTCAATATCCTTATGGGCTAGGGTAATGTTTGTTCCAGTCCAAAAGAAGTACATATAAGTCTTTATGGGAAATGTGACTAATTTCTTATGTATTAAAAAAAATGGAGCTATATTGCTTAGATTCAAAGGAGATCTATAGGATCTCTGTTGACAGAGGCGTTACAAAATGTTGCTTAAAAGTCAATCTAATCCAAGAAATTTGTGTATAGTCTTTTTATTTACAAACTCTCCAGAGTAAAATGAGTGGGAATGACAAAACATGACCCTCTGGTACCTCAAGCATGGGCAGCTGCTCAGTGGAAATGCCTTTTTCCATGTGCTAAGCTAAATCCTATATCTACCTAACTTTATACCCTCTAGAGAATCGATTCAAGAGATGAATTTGAAATGTCCTCATGGTGGCTGATGCTATCACTGTCACAGCTTTGTGCACTGGAGTAATTAGCTGCTTTTTGGAGCTTTGTTAAACAGCAGGGTGTTAAGGGGTTACAAGCAGTCCTAGACAAGGTGCTAACAGAGAGATGACATAACCCCAACATACAAAAGAAGGGGAAACGAATCAGAGATTCAAAGTGAGAGGCCTTAAACATGGAGATAGCTTGAGAAAAAGTGAATCCAGAGAAAAGAAGAGAGTTCCCACATGGGGTAGAGTGTAACAGTGGAAATAGAAAAAGTTAAAAGGCTGTTTGCTGCGATGGACCTCAAGTTGATGTCAAAAGTTGGCCTTGCATGGAAGAGCAAAGTTCTCAGAAACTTGAGTTCAACTCAGTTCAGAAAAGCAGGGCATGAGAAACCCTGGTGAATCTAGTAGCCTAGGAGAAATTGGATTCCAAAAGAAGCTGTCAGCCATAACTAGAATGCTACCATTCAATTCAATAAGCATTTATTAAGCACATACTGTGTACAGAGCACTTTGTTAGGCACTGACCTATATAGGAAGCTTAAATTAGATATGGTTCCTGACCTGATGGCACCATTTAAATATAATATGGACTCTGGCATCAAAGTATGTCACAGTACCATGATATTTAGGGCTAGAAGGATTCTCAGAGTCCATTTAGTTCAACATCCTCAGGAACTGAAATCTAGAGAGGTTAAGTGAGTTAGCTACTCAAGATCACACAGGTAAGAAAAACAGATTTGGACCTAAGGCTCTTGACTTTGCAGCCAATGTAGATTCAGAAACAGGAAAGAGGAAAATGTCCAACACAGGTGGTATTCATGGCTAAAGGGGTCTATCATTATAAGGGAAAGTTGTTTCATGTTAATAACAGAGTCTTTTACTATGTAATTTCTTCCTATTAGAATACTCTCTCCTAAAGGGCAAAGCCAGCCTTTGTTTTTTGTAATGTCGGATATAACAAATGTTTTTAGAACTGAAAGGAATGTTGACATATAAAAAATGGAGGACAGTGGGACCCAGTGGGGAGAGAACCAGCTTGGAAAACAGAAAGGCCTTGATTCAAGTCCTGTTTCTTACATACACGGGCTCTGTAACACTGGGCCAGTCATTTCACTTCTTACTGTTCTAGGCAATTCTACATCTAAGCCAATCAGGTTACCATTTCAACTTAGATTATTTTATCAATATGCGTGAACCAATGGGCTAAGGGGTAATTCATGATGGACTAGATTGTTTTTACCTGGATGTGGAGTAATAACCTAGTTGGGAGAAATGTATCCTTTCAAAATCAAGATAATGCTTTAAATGTCACATGTAAAAATAACAACTAAAAAAAATACCACTTAGTTTTATTCTAGTTAACAATAGCTTTATGATTATTTATTCTAGTTAAGAATAGCTTTACTTCCCTTTCTCAATTTGTGGAGGAAATAGAATCTCTCGATATATTTGTTTCATTATTTGTTTTGTAAAAGCATTGAGATCTTCATTCTCAAAATATAGTATGCTGGTGAAAAGTTTAGTGCCCCTTACCTAGTAATTTTGCTTCTACTTATTTATAGAAAGTAATTTGCAAAATAAAATAAGAATAAATTCTTTGTTCCCAGTAATAAGACACACTTAAAATGTACTGGGGAATAATCATTTGGATTTTTATGATTTTTCCATCCAAAGACTTTGAAGTACTCTACAGATATTGAAACTAATTAAACCATATAATATGGAAACAGACAAAGAAAAGAGAGGATTGATTTTCCTTTGCTTCTATGTCCTTCAAATAACAGACCATATCAGCCTCCTCAATTCCATCCTGGAGCCAGACTCAGGGACAACATCTGCTGTTTCTTCAAGTATTCATTTAACTTGCATGTTTCTGAAGTCTTCGTTCAAAAAAATATAATTTGGTTTTCTATGAATTGATGTGAGAATTGAGCCAATTAATGTTTTGTGTTAATATTAATTCCTCATTTTTTTACACTCTTCTGATAATAGAAATGACAGGAAATGGATAGTTAAATGGGACAAACAATGGAAGGAAAGAGTGTCAGAGTTAGAATTGGAGGAGCTGGGTTCAAATCTAAATTTTCCTACTAACTATGCAGATCAGTAATCCCCCATCTATCAGTCTCTTTCGTATTCTGTGCCTCTCTTTTCTCAGCTGCAAAAAAAAGCTAGATTATCTCGAAGATCCCCTTAATACACACGCAACTACAAGCATTATGACCATGAGTCTGCTGAAAGTCAAACGATAAGAACAAAACATCCACTTCTCACCAAAGGATCCCCCTCTGTATCAGTCTGTGGAATGTGCTTGGAGGTTGTCCCTTCCTTTGCCAATGTACAGCCTTCATAACCAACATCTTCTGGCCTCAACTGAAGTAAGGCTGGGCCTTCTTGTTGCAGTGAGGCAGAGCTCCATGGGTATGTATCAAGTACCCACTTGGAAGGATCTTCCCATGGTGCTCGCTTACCATACATCTAGAAGATAGGAGTAAATAAAATAAATAAAAATGGAAAAACATACAGTTCAAGTCAATATACATTTTTTTAAGCAATTACTATGTGAAAGGCACAGTGCCAGGGTTACAAAGACAATAATGACCTTCCCTCAAGAAGCATATTTTCAATAGTTATTTAATGCATCTTTTGAATCTCAGATTTTTGTTTTAATGGAAGAGTATTAAAAAGAAAACAGAGCAAAAAACAAAGACTGCGGCAGCAAAGCAAATGGAACCAAGATCACACAAAAAATTAACATAAAACCAAAAGGCTGGCTAAAATAAAACATGTCAGGAGAGCTTCATTTCAGGCAATCTATTTTAATATAAGAGAAACTTATTCGCTAATTAAATTCATACCTCATAAATTTTAACCAGTTTGCAAAACAGAATAAAGCTAACAATAAGAAGATGAAATTTTCAATTATCTAGAGTTAAAGGGGTTTTGTTACATGCTAAGCAGAATTCTCTAAGTCTCAGCAGGGAAACGGCTAAGCTAAAAGGAAGAGAGCCAATAGAAGCAGGGACAAAGTAGAGTGTTATGCCGTGAATATGTTCACTTTGTGAAAATCCAGAAAATTAAAGAGAGGCTGACCAAGTGAAGAGTGCTAAAGACTCAAAAATGTGGTAGTGTAGAGACCAACTAGACAAATAGAGGAAATAGATATTATAGACTATAAAAGTGCCCTAGCTGTGATGGGAAGATATTAGTGAACAACTACAAGGAATCCCTCCTTTGCTAAAATTGGAACATATAATCATAATGATATTGGAGGACCTCCAATCACTTTCTAGCAATGCTCCCAACGCCTTACGATACGCTTTGTTTCCCCACTTTTATAGTGTTGATTATACCAAATCACAAAACCAATGTTTAAAAACCTTGTATATATGGTATATTATGAAATAGATCAAGTTAGAACAGTGAAATAGAAAGGATGAGGGAAATCCAGGAAAAGGCTTAGTACTAAATTAGAGATCATAGAAATGGAAAAAGAAAGACAGCATGCTGCATCATTAGGAAAAAGTGAGAAATAAAAATTTATTTAAATAACAACACAATAGTGAGGGAAAGGGTAAGAAATATCTGACTTCATATTCACCCAAATCACCAAAATGGCCCACCTGTCTTTGTTAGTGGACATGATCCATCTTTACTGGGTGGGAAAATTCAGTAAATAAAGTGAAGGAATTTTACTCCTTTTCTAAGGGAGATACTGAGTCATTACATACCTGAAGACCTTCTCTCACTGCCTCCAGAAGATACGGTACCAGAGAATAGTTCCAGAGATCAGTGAACCATACTCTGGCTCCTTCTACATCCATAGGACAAGAGAGGAAAAGACGAGGACCTGAGACAAAACAAAAACTCAGTTTGTAAGATGTCTAATCAGCTTCATGTGAAATAGAAACATTCTTTAAAAATCTCTTTAAGCCCTATTTTCTGTAATTTAACAAATTTCTGATTCCAGTGAAAATTACACTATAGAAAAGCTTGATTAAAGCATTTGTAGAGAAGTAATTTACTGAATTTAATTTTTAATTTAATTTCTTCCTCATATTCATTCATTCCTCATCTAAAAACTGCAATAGGATCTTAACCCTGTGATTACCTCAGTGTTTTTCAAACAATACAAAGAAATGGACTTTTAACAATGAAAATACATAATTGTGCATGAAATATTAAAGCATACTCAATTTAGGTGGAAAAAAATAGTTTTCCTAATATAGTTTTTTCTCTTAAAAGCTTCTTTAAAAAAATCACAGACACGTTTGTATATAGAATTGTGATTCTGGACAATTCATTTAACATTGTTAAGCCTCAGTTTCTTCATTTATTAAAAGGAAATAGCCCTTTCACCAAAAGGAAGCATGTTATAGTGGATAATATTAG